>NC_041343.1:24768374-24923374 GCF_004354835.1 Perca flavescens
CACACACACACACACACACACAAACACACACACACACACACAGTCAGCATACAGGAAAGAAAGTAACACTGTATGTGATCTGTGACTGTTTTGGCAGGGTACAAATGAATCCACTGCACATTTTAACTTTTTAGTCTGGATGTGTGAATGTGACTGGATGCAGAATTGAAGATTTATTTTCTAACACTGATCTTTTGCTCCTCAACTTTGGAATAACTTCCTGAAAGAGAAGGCTCAGAGAAGCCAAATCAATGCATCGCAAACCCACATTTAGGTTGGCCTTTTCTTGCTTTTACACTTACATTAACTTAAATGCACTGCTCTGTTTTTTTCTCAATATTTTAACTTTAACTGATTGTCTTGAGCTTGAGCTCAAATCTATGTGCATCTATTTGCATGTTGAAGCTGTGTGATGTACATAGTGGTGAAAATTATACCAGAAAAGGACTGCTCAAACAGATGAATACCACAGGATTTACCATGCAGTTGTAGGATGTATAGTAGTATGTGAGTTGTCAATCCTTCTACATTGGTATAGAAACCTGGATAAAGTGATAGTTTGAAGCGGAGACCAAACCAGAGCTACAAGCAGAGTGAATTTTAGAATTTAGAATTTCAAATCTGACTTTAAAGAAATTATAATCTTGCTCTGTCTCGACTGGCCCTATGTGCAGACATTTGCGGCTGCAAACTGAATTTTAGTTACATTTTCTAAAACATTAGCAGTTTTTTTTTTCTTCTTTTGAGCTGGGTCATGTCTGGCTAACTGTGATACTGCAGTATCATACAAAAGAAAAAAATAGATACTATTTTGGCTAATGGCTAATGTGGCTAATCTTTGCAAGGTGAAGCTGGATACATTAAAGTATAAATAAAGTATTTCATATAAGCTGTGCTGGATATGAGTTACTTTTTTCTATGAAACAGCAGGGTGGAGAACCAGCACCTGTGGTCTGTGCACCAAGAAGAGCAATGCATGGTCATCATTTTTAACTCTGACCTTCTGTCCATCTATGTAGGAATGTTTCCCAAGGCGCAGCCTGGCAAAGTGATGCAAACAGAGGCTCTGACTTGCTAAAAGAGCCTTCTGGGTATAAAGTATAAATAATGTAACCTGGAGATAAAGACAAGGTATTTTGCACCGTTCTCTCCCCTCAGTAAACTCACTGTACTGTTACGCCCACATACATGTTTCCTGCATACACTTGCTGGAACAACCCATGGAAATCCTATAGGCCCCTCCCCTCATGGCCACTGTAAGGTTTGCACGAGTTTATATATTTGTTTTTGGCCGTGATTTGCTGGCCCATTAAAAAAGAATAAGAGCTTATGACATATTCAAAGGGGCCATGTCTGGAGTATAAAGTCTAGGAAGGCTATGATTCATTAATGGAGCCATGAATAGATAACTCTCTGTTGTATGATATCATACTCACTGTTGAATTCACGATGACATTCACATATTTTCCTGTTTAAAGAATCAGGATACCATTACAAACAGTATTTGAAAAGACCATAAGAGGTTTCTAAACAATTCATAAGCACACACTAAAGTTATTACAGCCATGGTGTTTCATATCTTAAGTTTCTGTTTAATCTCAAGGTTTAATTAAAAATTCTGATTACCAGGATTTTATGGGTGAATGAGGCTTTCTCATTCATTCATTTATCAATTCATTTATTATCCTATATGTTAACTAGTCAGGCTGGTCAGCTATTTATAGGCAGTTGAGAATAACAGCCTTATTATAAGACACATGATTACAGGCTCACATCAGCTCAAACCCAGGGTCCATGTTTTTTTTCCCCTCAGAGGGGTAATTTTTCAGTCTCTCCCAGTATCCTTTGAATTGCGGTATGTTTTCTTTGGACAACTCAGCAGCTCATCATTTATGCCCAGTTCTTGTCAGAAGTTGTGTCCATTATATAGCGAAGTGTAACATAAATGTAACATGTAGCACAAAACTTTCATGCAGGAGACTGAAGTTTGCATCCTGTCACAGACCTGTAGACTAATATTTGCTTCTTTAAAAAGATCTGTGCCACTTTACCTTAACCATAGAGCCATAGTTTATTTGCCATAATCACAATATTTCCCAAACTCTTGAGCACCAGGGTTAATTCATTGCTGCTGTTTTTTTGTGTGGGATTTGTTCATCATGATGAATGGATACAACTCTTTGGTTTCCTTTAAACCTGAGTGGGCAAGGAACCAGTTCCTGGTGCATACTGTATATTAGAGAATTATCTAAATTGAATGGTAAAGAAAGGATATCGATTATAAATACGCATAGTATTAACTTAGAAGCGTATGTCAACATTAAATCATATAAAATGTTGAACTGTATGTGTGACTGTTCAATTTTTGGTTATATGAAATTAACCAAGCGTATTCTTTCATCCTTTGGCTGAAAAAAACTGCAGCTACTGCACACGCTGTTCTCTTCTTGGAAGTTGCGTAAGCTTTGTAATGGAATCAGCAGAGGGAGCCGACTTCAAGCTCATCTCACCAACACAAAGAACTCTCTTCACTCGGGATGCTCAAAGAGCAGAAACAAACACAAAGATGTCAGTCCACACATGGAGCGCTTCATCTTCAGCTGATAACATAGATGAAACTATTCCGGCTGTTGTTGTTGTTATTGCTTTGTTGTGACTCGCTTTGCACCGCTCGACTCTGTTGGGCTTCATTAAGTTTAACTCTATTCAGAATTTGCCTTTGCTCTGCTCTTTTCTATTCTCTTCCATTCTGCTCTGTTCTGTTTCTGCCTTCATGCAGTCAACAGCTGGACTTTTCTCTGCGGATCCCGACTGGCCTGACTCTGCAGCACCACAGCCTCGCCTACTGTAATTGCTGTGGACTCTCTCCTCACCAGCCTGCTTCTGTCTTGAAAAAAAGACTATGTTTGTTGCTGGCTGTTCCGCTTTTATCTATATTTTAAGCCACACACAAGGTCTAGAGTCGGCCTGGAGCTTGTTACAGGGGCCTGGGGCTGCATAATTCATGAGAATGAGCCGCTCGCTGCAGCGGCTAAATAAAAGATCTGCCAGCGGTGGATTGCAGGACAGAGGAGCACACTGTACCTGCCCTGCCACCTGTGTGTAAATGCAGGTGTGTGTTTGTTTAGGGTGGGTCTGGGTTTTCCTCTGTGTGTATCCCATTCCCTGAGTTAAGATCAATACAGGTGTGTATGGCATACACAGAAATATACACACTTCATGCACACTCATATTCCTCAGTGCACTGCGGCTGAGTGATCTGTCTATTAAAGCTCCTGTTGTGACACACAGAGGAGACATCCCCACTCAGGTTCAGGATCAACCCCTCTACCACCTCCTCCTCGCCTATCTCTCATTTGCCTCAGAAAAATAAATTTTTCTTTAACTAATAAGATTAAAATGAGGTGTTTTTCCAATGAAAAACAGTCGCACAGGAGGCGCACGGTGTCAAACTGTCATAACCGCTGTCCATGGTGCTGATTTCAGAGCTGACCCAGGTGTTTGCCATATTTTGCGTGTTGCAGGGACTGATGGCCACTATGTTGCCTGACTGATGAGCCTTTTCACTTGCCTCACTTTGTTCCAGTTTGTCCTGCCTCGATTCAGTTTAGTTGCCCACTACGTCTGTGGCAAGTTCACAAGTTTCTTCTGTTTTCCCAAAAGTGGAAAACGATTAAACAACTTGGAGTACTAAGTTATTGACATACCAGAAAACATAGAATGTATATTTACACAAAGATTTTTGTACATTACAAGAAATAAGTGCAAAACGTATCAGTGCTTCATCTCCTATAGATGCAATTTTAATCTGAAAAGTTTGAGTAAAATAAGTAGTTTCAGTCCAGCCGAGTGCTAACTGTTCACAGTGTTGTAGCAGATCAGGGCTGATTGTAAGAGATTAAATAGTAAAAATGTCAGGAGACAAGGCTGGCTGTGAGCAGCGAGAGTCATGAAACCGCATATGGAAGATGTCAGCTGTAAATTGGACGGTGGAGACGGGGAAGTCTAGCGGCCGTACAAAATGCATGAACCCACAGCAGATTGGCTGTTCGTTGTTCTCTCTCTCTTTTTTCGCGTCGTCCTCGCCACATTTCTCTTTGTGGGCCAGAAAAGCACAAACAATTCTCTCATTCTCTTTGTCTTGTCTCTTATGTTTTCTCTCCCCTCATGAGATCCTCGGTGTGTGAGTGACACACGTCAGGTGGCTGCAGCTGCATTTCTGAATGGGAGCTGTGGGAAGAGAGGATGAAGGGCAGGTCAGTTGGGAGGTACCAGGCAGCAGTTTGGACAAGGGTTGCTAAGGAAGGGCGAGGAGGTTGGAGAGACAGCACGTGGAGGTGCGTGGAGCAGCGTTGACGTGGGAGAAGGCCTGATGCCTCGGATGCATACGGGGTGAGAAGAGGAGGAGGAGGCGGTGTGAGGGTTGATCCCTCTAAAAGCCTTGGTTCTTTCAGCAGGCTCCAATTATTACAAGCGTGCGAGGAACAAGGGCTCTGCTTGGGGGTGAGCCACCCAGGAGAGTGCCTAGCCTCGGGGCGATTTTCAGAAGAAAGTAACATGGGAGAAAAATAATAGGAGGTGGGAGCACAAGAAGGAAGGAGGGGATGGAGGGAAGGAGTGGTGGGTTCAGGGTTTTGGAGCTGTTGTTGGGAAAAGTTAGGGGGATTTTTTATTTTCTTCTGTTTTTTCTGTTTCTTCTTGCCTTCATGGCTCCTCGGCCCTGCACTCTTTCTCTGAGGCCTTTCATGCTTTCCGCTACACTGTTCTCCACTCTGGCCTTTCTCTTTTCTTTCTATCAATCCTCCCATGCTCAGCTCAGTTTTTTTTCCTGACAACGCCATCTGGAGATGTCAGTTAATATGGTAACAAAGCTCTTTAGGCAGACAGATCGCTCCTCGGACAGGCGAAGGGCTCCCTCCCTCCTCCAGGCGTCTTTTTTATTCACCTACCCCAACTTCTCTCTCTCCCTCCCTGCCTCTGTCTATCTATTCATGATTGATCAAGCTCCTCAGGCCAGCCAGGTTTACTGGTGTTGAGGTCTCTGTTTCTGCCTCTTTCTTGTATTTCTTGTTTCATGTATCTTTTTTGTAAACTGTCACTTTGTTTCAAACTAGTAGGTTTTTTTTCCCTACTACTCTTCATTTTTATCTACGCTACCAGGCATTAAAAGCACAACAAACTAAAATGTGACGTTAAACTTAAATAGACGACTTTCTACACATATAATGTTCTGTTTACAATCATCCTTGCATATTGAACCCATAGAACAACAATTTTCAGTACAGTCAATAAAATCCTATCGCACACAAGTTTTGAGCAGCACTGGCCAAGGCTATTGAAACCTGAAGACAACATGCAAGTTTTAACAAACCACCATGCCACACTTAGGAGGGAATGGGCCATCGGCATGCAACGATCCGAATTGACGGAAGCAAGGATTGCAAGGCATTTTGGTATTCACAGAAGCGCCGTGTCACGTCTGCAATTGGGTTATGCACAGACTGCTGCAACCGGATTGACGTGTACGCCGTCGTGTCCCACTGCCAACAACAGTTGCTGAACTTCTACAGCACTATTGAAAGAGGTGGATGCGATTCCACGTGGCAAAACCAACACCCTTGTCACTTCCCCCCTAACCCTAACTCCTAATCTGCTGCTATCACAGTGTCCACTCTTCTGGTTTCAGGCTTTCAAGATTTTGGAACCTGGCTGGAGGGATTTGCTCCCATTCAGCCACAAGAACATTAGTGAAGTCCAACACTGATTTTGGGTGATAAGGTCTGGCTCACAGTTGGCGTTCCTGTTCATTCCAAAGGTGTTGGATGGGGATAAGGTCAAGTTAAAAACGGTTTGTTTGAGGGATTACTTAGAACAAATGTATAAAATATTCACAGAAAACAATGGTAGGAATTCACTGACAATATAAATGTTGCATAGCTTCACAGAGTGGAGAAGAGAAGAGGAGAGAAATAAATATGTTCCTCCTTATTTGTGATTTTCGGGTGTGGTTCTAAAGTTGGATGTAGCTGCAATTAGGAAAATCCCAGGAATCAGCATAAGAGCATGAGAAGAATTAGACAGTAATGCAAAAATGTATATTGTGTCAGGTTGGAGACAACAAATGTATAACAGAAATGGATATTATATTTCCTGCGACTAAAACCACTTTTTTCAAACTGCTTTTTTTCTAAAATAAATTCTCTGTCTGTTTCTCTCCTCTTCCATCCCTCGTGCATCCCCTCTTCATCCATATTTTTCACAAACCACACACACGTCTTAAGACTTTAACATTGCCTGTAAACCCAGGCCCTAACCCTAAACTTACCCCTCGAAAAAGTGACAACCTGCTGAAACCGCCTCGCTTCATAAAAACGTCCTCATTCCAAAGAGATAAAACTCAACCAAGGACAAGAACACACTCACTGACGCACTTACCGCTCTTACCCACACCCTCTCTCTCTCTCTTAGTTATTCGAGGCCCACGGGCCATGGCGTGCTGTGACTGATATGGTTTCTGACATGTCAAACGGGGAGGCAGTGCGGCGCTGCCTGTGGCAACCAGAAGAAACATGCTAATAGCGAGGTGCATTAGTGCACTCACAGACGGCCTCGCTAATCAGACAGGACATTCGCCCCACTCTGACTCCCCGGCAGTGAGAGTGGCTCCTCCATCAATCTCACCACCCATGAACCATCACCAGCAACAACTCTCTCACCCACACACCCACCCACACTTACCTCAGCCGTCTACACCTTTAAGCTTTGCGCAAACCCACAAGGAGCTGTTATTATGTATTTGAATAAAAGCAATAATAAAAAGTGGTGTCATGATGGACAAAATTTGTCATACTGATTCATTAATGTAAATACTGTAATTTTCAAAAATAATTTAGCCTTGACATACATATTATACATATTCTTATTATTATTATTATTATTATTATGATTAATTAACTAATCTGCGGTATAGTTCAACACATTCTGCAGATTCAAAACCTTACATGCGTTTCGGGATGTTTTTCTTTTTAGGAATTATGCAACAACAAATATTTGCTTGCCACAGCATTTACACTCTTTGACTTGATTACCGCGGCCAGTTTTTGCTTATTGTTATTAATTTTTACATTTTGACTCGTAATACCTTTTGAGAAAGCTACTGCTTTTTGGCCAACCGTATAAAAACATTGGGCCTCATTCACCAACCGTTCTTACGAAGAAATGTGTTCTTAAACCCTTCTTACGAACTTTTTACGAAGATTCTGGCATTCACTAATGTTTTCTTAACTTGGATTTGTTCGTAGCTAAGAACAAAATCTACGAACACTGAAAAGCACTCTTACGCACATTTGAGAGATGACAATTTGCTCCAAATGATTGCTTACTGCATTTTATTTAATTCTACAGTCGTTTACAATGATAGTATTGTACTGTAATGTATTTCTGATCATTTGTTGAAAAAAAAAATCATATTATGCAAAAAAAAACACTAACACTGCAATTTACATCAGCAATTAAACTGATTAAATCCTGCTTGATCGCTATTTATAGGGCCAAAATCCAGTGGTAGAATGTAACAAAGTACAAATTCGTCCTAACTGTACTTAAGTACATTTTTCACGTATCTGTACTTTACTTAAGTGTACTCAATAGTGCATAGCCTACTTTTGACTTTTACTTTGTTACATTTTGCAGCAATTATCTATACTTTCTACTCCACTACATTTCTACAATGTTCCGTTACATTTTCTGATCAGTTTCCCCCTTGCCAAAATGTCTTCCTGACCGTCACACGTTTGTCTCACCAGTAAAGTTTGGTTGCCGTAGATACTGTATATATGGGGCACCGCTGATCCAAGCCGGCTCCGGTGCTGCAGAACCCGGGCGCAGCGCCGCTTACCCTCGGTAATACACCCTCCGGTAAAAGTGAAAATTAAAACGTTTGTTTTAATTATTCCCGTTTTTAAATCATAGTTGCTATATCTATTTCTCTCCACAGCGTAGTTTACTCCTCCGCCAGGCTGCGTAAGACGCGTTCATATTTTATTTATTTGGCTGGACCTGTTCACATCTCCCCATTTGCGCTGCTTCACACACTTTATTTGCTTACTTGCATGGTTAAAGAAAATAAAATACATCCATGAATAAAACCAACCGCATTCTGATTCTAACAACACATTTCCGTTTTATGCTGGTTAGGATAGGAACTTCTTTTAAAAGCCAGGCTTTGTTTGTGGTAGTGGACACCTTATACTTTTACTAAAGTAAATATGTCTCTGGTTATTTGTACTTTTATTTAAGTACTGAGATTCAGTACTTCCTCCACCGCGGCTCCGACAATCTCCGAAAACCTGTCTCCCAGGAGGTGCACAGGAAGTGTCATGTTCTTATATGGGAATTTGCGGGGCGTTTTCTTATGCTAATTAGGAACAACTGGCACGCGCTTTCAGTTACGAAGACGTGGGATTCATCAATCCTAAGAACACAGGTGCGAACAAATCTGCTGTTTAAGAACACGTCATGAATCCGACGTAGACTTTTCTTAAGAACCTTCTTAAGAACATATTTAAGAGAAAACTTAGGAAGATATTGGTGAATGAGGCCCATTGTTGTAAGCTTGCAGTACAGAATCAGAATATTTCTAAAAATGTTACTGCCAGAATACAGTACATGGTCAGCAAATGTTCCCTGGATAAAAAGGGTTCAAGGAAGTTCTTTTAGCTGTTAGCCCACTACTAGCTCCCCCACTACACTGCAAAAAAATATACATGTGAAGTAATTTACATCAGCCTTCAAATATGAAATAATTGCTCCTCTGTCTTAACTTGGGGATCTCTTAATTTGTTATTAGGACAGCTCCAGAAATAAGCAGAAACTCCACTAAAGCTAAAATCTTCCTTTAAAGTGGACATTTTTTGCAGTGAGAGGGTCCCACTCCATTCCATTAGGTAACCATCATGAAATGCTGGCATGTATTAAGCTAATAAAAGCTATAAATATTACATATACCATAATATACATACCCTACATACTTAATGTGAACTCCCTTCCTGTCAGTGTACAGGTGCTGTCTCGAACAGATTTTTAAAATGGCCAGCACAACTATGATTAGGATTTTAAAAAGTAGACCTAAATATTAAATATACTCAGGCAATTGAGCAATGACAATTATATTCCTGAAAATAAAGTCCTAGCCATTGATTTGATTTATCATGATACCATTGCACACACCAAGTTAATTGCTAAGCTGTAGGAACATGGCAACATCAATCAAAACAAGTCCAACAGGGAAAGAAACCCCCAGATTACCAAGACGTATCTGTAAAACAAAACTAAGACAGAAGGCAAATAACCCAAACTATCAGTTGTAAACATCCTTAACAGTTTAAAGACTAAGTTCTTGGTTCAAACTAAGACCTACTGTACTCAACTAAAACACTAATCAAAGTTACAGTACCATTCTGTAAAAGCAAAACATATGGTTAAGCAGAATGTCAGAGAGAATATCATAATTTACATTCTGTTATTAAACCCGTCGGTTCCTCCCTAACTTGCCATCCACCTATCACTCTCCAACGCAGAAGCATGAGAAATGGAAGTCCATCACTTCGTCCTCCAAATAATCATGCTGTCAAGTCGCGGTGCAGAACAAACTGTTCTCCTCAGCACTGTTGTTCTGCTAGCAGCAACATGGATTCTGCTCAGCACTTCCATCACTCTGGGTTTGACGCTGCTGTTGTGTGTCACGGCACAGATAAACTATTTTGTTGAGCTGCCTCTATAGCGAAATGCTCTGAGTGAATTTAAGTTTTTGTTGTTAAGCTTTTGTTGTGAAATATAAAACAGAAAAGAGTTAAGTGCTGGCGTTGACAATGTGGAAGTTAATAAAGGCCATCTTGGTTCATGCTGGTTCAGACTTCAGAGCCTATATGTTTTTATTTTATTATCTACATAAGAATAGGCGCATTTCATAACCCTCGGCTATACGAGTGATGCAAAAGACAGTTTGAAATACGGTTTGAGCGGCCATAGCGTCCGGACTGAGATGCATCTGTAGAAATCCGATTGGATTTGCAAAAATCACATTTCATGTTTATTTTCTGGATGTGCCAAAAAAAAGGATTTGGTCTGGCAGTCTGAACAAGGCCATAGAGGCATGGGCCTATGTCGGGGCTGAGCCCCGAACAGCCCCGATCCAATTGGTTGTACCTCTAACTAATCAGGGTTTGCAACCCCCTTATTTTGGTGTGTTGAAGATCATGAACAATAGAAAAGATGGCCAAAGCAACAATAATAAGAGTTATAAACCAACTTGGTAATAAACCAGAAAAAAAATCTGGTTATTCTGTGTGATCATAATCAGTAAAGCCTCGGACTCTTCGCCATCTCACACCCTCTAACCCCCATTCATGCCAGGCTGACAGACAGCTGTACCACATGTGGAGCTGGATTCAAATCGTTGTGATCACGCTAATTCAAAAGCTCCCGGATTAGGCGAAGGATATTATTTTTTACTGAAGGAACGAGTCAAATGGACTCCTTCGGCTCCGTTATACACTAACGGGTTTGATGTTGAGGACATAAATCAAAGACGTATAATTCTATTTGATTTCGTCCATCAACCATGGGGATATTATTAAGAGCTATCAAAGAGCCCCAATTGAAACCTTTTTGCTCCATGAGAAACACGTACCCTCTTCCCCACCATCCGTTCAGTCCTGCTTAAGGGAATTATAAAAAAATGAAAAAAAGAATTTCATTAAAAAAGAGGGGGGGTTAGAATATTATTAACACCGAGGAGGCTGATTAAACTTTAATTGTGAGCCAACAGTCTTCGGGCTCTCTCGAATAGTGGCTTCAACAGGTCTTAATCTCCAGTGGCTGACCAAACAAACGCCTCGATTGGAATGAAAGTCGAGTAGAAACAGGAGAAGAATTATTGACATTTTCCATTCCCCTTCTTTAGAATTCAAAAGCCGCCAACTTTATTTGGAATCAATAGGTTTCCACATCTTTTTGTTTGGGATCACGGGTGATTCAATTGGGTGATTACAGTGTTAGTCCGTCGGAGCATTCACAGTCAGTGTGCTCATTAGGACCATCCCCAGTGTTGATGTTCTCATCAGAACTCATCAATCCATTATTTATGCCTCAAAAAGGAAGACAAAGAAGCAAGGCAGTCTGGACTTACATGCTCCAGATCAATCTCCTCTCCTTCCTTTCCTCTGCTATGTCTTCCTACTTCTCCACCTTTCCCTCCTCCCTCTCTTCCTCTTTTTCCATGCACCTATTCCCCATTTCTGATTTTACTTTGTCTTTCTTTTCCTTCTCTACATCTTCTTTCTACCCCCCCCTTTGTTTCTTTCTTTACCCTCCTCCCACTGCACCTCCTTCACCACCACCAGCCCTTTTTTGTCTCCTTGTCCTCCTCAGCTTTGTTTTTCCTCAATATACAAGAATATACAACATATTTTGACTCTTCTTCACCACATCCTCCTTCACCACCTCTATGTCCTCCATCTTCATCCATCCCTGCATCTTCTCTTCTCCCTTATCCCATTACTTTTTCCTGCTCCTCTTTTTCATACATGTTGGGAAACTCCTCCACCATCCCCTCTTTCGTTTTCTTCAACCCCACGTCCTTCTACTTTCCATCTCATCCTTGTCCTACCCTTGTCTCTCCTGTCTCACATTTTGCTCCTCCCCCCAGATCTCGCCCCTTGTTCTCTATCTTTTTCTCCTTCTCTCCACCTTCTTATCCTCTTTTCACTCAAACCTCATCCTTGTCTTCTTCTTTCTCATCCTCTTCCTCCTCATTCCTTACACCAGCGTCACCACACACAGATTCACCAGCACGTCGACTGAACCAGCACACAAATTGAGAACGAACCGAATTTAAATTCATTGTGGGATTTATAGGCTGCAAGGCTTGTACGGTAATTCTGTTAACAAAAGGTATCCTTAGATGGAATTAAATATTTATCTGTTCTATGAATAACAATTGGCGAGGGAACGTGGAGGCAGTGTTTACTTTTTCGGGGTTGGTGGGGAGGACGACTGATTCTGTTCTGCACACCGCCTCGGTGAGCTGATTACAGAAATGGGGAAGGGAGGGGAGGGGAGGCAAGGGGAAAGGGGTTGACTGGCCGACCCAGGGATACAGGCGGTCATTATGCACGGTGAGGAGTCCTGTTCCAGCTCTAATCCTCAGCCGGAAAGGAAGCCGAGCTGCTCGGGACTCAGCAGGGACTCCGCTTGACGTCCGACCTGACATTCAGGGCTCCTGCTGCTTGTTTGTGAACCAGGAGCTGTGAGGGAGCTGACCTCACTTTGCTCCCTGTGATGACATCTATTTGATCCACATGTGGAGTCACATGAGATAAGATCACATGGAAAGAGGAGGCCTCCATATTACATGTTGACATAGTAAGTTAAGTTTTATTTAGTGATGTCATTTTTTTAGTCTGTATCCACGAAGTTCCACTTCCGCGGTTGCTCTCGTTCTGCTGGAAATTCCGCCAAATGTCACTCTTTTCGGATGTCCCGTGTCCTTCCGCTTTCTTTGTGTTGGAATTTTAAACTCTGGTCGATTTATGAGAACTATGTTTAACTGCTCCTCAGATCTCTGATCTCTGCTCTCTCTGGTAAATCCAGACAGCTAGCTAGACTATCTGTCCAATCTGAGTTTTCTGTTGCACGACTAAAACAACTTTTAAACGTACACATGTTCCACCAAAACAACTTCCTTCCCGAGGCTATTTTGGAGAGGCAACATGGCTCGGCGCTTAGCACCGCCCAAGATGATTGTGATTGGTTCAAAGAAATGTCAATAAACCACATTATGTGTTTCTCCCATTGCAGTATGAACTCGCCAGAACCTCCTCCGTACACAAAGCTGGAGAACAATTACACATATAGTACAAACATAAAGACATATCATCAACCATGACAAAGAAACATGTTTTATGATATCCTCGGATCCAGGTCTTAACTGGCAGCAAACAGATTTTGGTTTAGCAACTGGGTAGCCTGATGTATAAAAGAGTTCTTAAGCCTGTTGTATCTAAACAAAGGGACTCTAAATCGCCTGTACCCGAACCCAAGACATGAAAAAGAGGATAGGTGCTGGCTGACACAACGGAAACAATTTAGGTTTAGATGTACGTAACTACATAGGCACCAAAACTATTTGGTGAAGTTAAGGAAAAGATTGTGGTTTGGGTTAAAATAAGTATGATACGTAAGCTATGTGACATAAGTTAAGTTATGTATACAAGTTAAAATAAGTCAACGTTGACTTTTGGTTTCAAAAGGACACGAACAGTGGCCTCCTGGGTGACAGTCCTGTGTTTGTTTGACTTTTCCATCCACCTGAACCTCCTCCCTAAGCAGGTTTGAGACAGCTGTTGAACCAGGGAATTTGTGTTCCCACCACCACAAATGATCCCAATTGACTTTTAATTTGGCATTGTTTCCGTGATGCCAGCACGTCATTTTAAAACATTATGTGCCACCACCATGTTGTAAGAGGTTGTGGTCATTCCACATATTTCTGTGAGATGAGGCTGAAACAAGCTCATATACTGTAAGTGAAAGTCCATAAAAACTTATTAAGACCTTGCACCTTTCAAGCAGTTTGGTAGAACCTCTGATTAAAAACGAAGTGTCTCTTAATTAAACACAATGTGGTAATTAAACACAATGTGGTCACAAAGCGTCCCTGACCACCTGGTTTGGTCGATCAGATCACAATCCGTCCTCAATGCATTTTGGGCGCAACAGTAGCGGCACAACGGTAGCTTGTTCAAATCAAGTCAGGGTTAATTTCTCTAGGGATAAACAAAGTTATATGTTATACTAGGTCAAAAAACTATATGTAACAATAAGTTTGATAAAGTTGTCCCGCCCTAATAGCTGCAACAAAGCTAACAGGCTGTGGTGGAAATGTCAATCAAGCTCAGTCTGTACAAGCCCAAAGTGCAATCCACAAAAGAGGTCTAATCAGACACATTAATGTGTAAGTTTAACATGGGTGTGCAGGGCTTTTTAAATAAACCATCAGTCATTTTTACATTGTACATGTCATAAGGAATCTGACTTATGGTAGACTTACATCTTCATTGTTCCAGTTGCTCTTATTGTGATGGTGGAACTTTAATTAAATTAGTATAATGTTCATACAGAGAAAGAGGTCCAATTACATGTAAGGGTTGCTGAAACTATCTTAAGGCACTGTTTTATGAATAAGCAGCTGTTCAAACTTTAGTGATCCAAAACTTTTCATTGTGTAACATTTTCACATCTTTAAAACACCAAAAAAATAAAACCCATCTCAACACTGAATTGGATCTTTTCCACCTGCTACTTGGTGATTTGTTCCTCTTTACATTTTTCCTTTATAAATAAAATTAGGCGATGTGACTTTACACGGGGTGACCCTTCGCTGACCCCATACAGGGTGGAAATACTTTTCCATTCCTCCAGATATAGATCTTTTCTTTAATTACCAAAGGCCGGTGTGGCTCCCTGCTTTACTGAGTGGAGCTGGCAGAGGCTGGAAACACTGGTTAAGCAAATTGGTATTTAACTGGAAACTTGCTGGCCTCCGAGCACTGCATTATTCATCACCTAGACAAGAAAGTAGCGCTTCATACATCCCTTCAGCAGCAGCAGCAGCAGCCTCAGCCTCCAGAGCTGAGAGGGAAACGAGAGAGTGAAGGCGGACAGATATATAGGGCAGAGAAATAAAGCAACTCAGTCCACACGGAGTGAATCCCCAAACACAAGCCCCAACCAACCATACACACACCCTCATATCCACACATCCGTCCAGCCTCCACACACCAATTATTGGTTTCTCTGTCAGTTTGTTGCATTTGAAAGGGACTTCTGGGAAGATGAGTTTGTTTTTTAAAAAGTGGCCCAGCAGCCCAATTCTGAGTTTTTCATCCAGCCTACTTAGCATTTTTCCAGTGTATTAGTGTGTGGTGTTTATGCTAAAAATGCAGAAGTCCAGCGATACTCTGGAGTGATGAAGAAGCATTTCAACAACCTCCAACTTATGTGTTTCTGTGCTTGTAAAAAACAATTTTATATATAAGGATTATTGCACTTGAAATGATTGACTTTTTGCATTATGCCATATAAGCAACATTCTCCTTAGGGGTTTGTTTGTTTACTGTACATGTTGATTATGTACATATGTTAGTGTGTTACCTGAAATTGTCGATGATTATGTAAAATGCATGGAGGCCTTATTTGAATTTCTGCACACCTTTCTGAATGTTGTCAGAGACGATCAAAATCATTGATCTGCCTAGATTTATTTATTTGCCTTAACAATTCCAATAGATTTTTATGAACATGCTGTTCCTTCTATCTGGGAACATGTCCACATGGTGATGATACAATTCTAAATCTAATCAAATTTGATTTTAAAACAAACTGTAATTGCAAGAGGTTTATAGTGATTTAATATGCTGCAGCAATATGGGCTCTAATCCATTTTATAACATCTGGGCTTTTCATCTGGCTGAAACCAGAACTTTCCTCTCCGCTGTCAATACATTTAATTTCATTAAAATTGTACTGTAACTAAACGCTGAAGTTTAGCCGGTGTCCGTCCGAGAACCGGGGCTTCATGTTGTAGCCGCTACGTTTCGGGCATCCTGTCAGTTTTAAAATGCATTATTGATGAGACATGATTAGAGAAGCCCATACCAGTGCGTTTCTTTGAACATATTTCTGTGAATTAAGTGGAAGTTCGCATTTATATCTTCCAGTTGGTTTTCAAAACAGTTAAGAGTTCTTCTGGATGCATTTTGGAAACTCCAGCAGGCTGCGAGAGACAATCCATCCAGCAGCAACACATAGCCTAGATGTATAGCCTAATTAAAATAGTGTTTGTTAAACAAAAATAAATGATGAAAAGATGAATTCACCCACCTTCAAAAAGCATAGCATCATAACCTGCGGATGTTGTTGTTTTTTGTTTTTTTTTCAGGGAAAGTAACAGACAAATCTGAAGCTGTATTCCTCTGGCCCGCGTCCCAGTTCTGACATGATGCAGACCTTTCTGCATTTGAAGGTGAGATGTAGTCGGATGGTTCCGCAGCCTGCAGGCCCACGGGCTCTGTCATTAACTTTCACTGCTGATTCTTATTTCGTGTATCGATGCGGTGATGATAAGCATCCGCCAGCAGCTGATGAAGAGCTGATTTCTAAATAATCCCGGTGTGTGCCACTTGCGCGCGCGTGTGGTGTGCATGCACGTGTGCATGAGAGGGAGAAATAGAGGAAAAATTTCGCTGTCCAGAAGTCCGGGGTGCTGGATCTTAGAGGATTTAAATGTTTGAGATGAATAAATATGTCACTGCATTACCATCACCACAATAATAACACTAATAATAATAATAATAATAACAACAAAAAGCCTAATAATAGGCTAATAAAAGCATATTTAAATGAACATCCTTTCTAGTTCCTTTATTGATCCCTGGCAAAAATGGTTCCCTTGTCTTACAAGCAAAATAGAAATGAAAGCAGGCCTCAGCCTGACACAATCGGTCCTGCAATAAGTAGGCCTACATGTATTCTGAAATCCCCTCACTTCCCTTTTGTTGCAAGCATGCGTGTTTGTTTGTGCGCCGGCACGCGGGTGGTCAGTTTGCCGGTCATATAGCCTACAACCAGACTGCCCCTGTATGCCAGCGCGCGTGCGTTTATGCAGCCTACTGTATGTGTGCGTTGTATTTATAATAGAGGCTATGGGATGCGCACGTGCATTCGCTATTGCGCACACACAGCACACTGATGGAGGGCAGGCCCTCTCCTCTCTCGCGCACATTAAATACAGAAGCAGTTACAGGTTGGGAGAGGAACAGCGGAGGAGATCTTTTTTGGTTTTTAAATTCTTACAGAGAATATGACTCATGTTAACTTTACGTAGCAAATATAGGCTGTCTGTATAAACTGAGTGTAAACGCGAAATGAATATTTAAATGGAGGGTGTGCTACATTATTGATAGGAATTGAAATCGCGTATTAAACGTGAAGCTTGACACAAACGAGACAGAGAGACTAACGGGGGGAGTGATGCCGGAAATGTATGCCCATAACAGGAGTTAAAGTTGAATTTGTTATTCAATACCGGTCCCGTAGTTCAGTTATAGACGCTCCCTCTGTCAAACCAAACATAAACCGCAGAAGCCGCTCGATAATCAATAAATAACAACGAAAATGTGACTGGGATTTATACTGTATTTTCTTTCGAATTATTATTATAATTTATTAATCCGATCTGGACTGTGGCAGAATATAGGCCAGTTTTGGTTAAAAAAAACCTATAATACTTCTTCTTCTTCTTCTTCTTCTTCTTCTTCTTCTTCTTCTTCTTCTTCTTCTTCTTCTTCTTCTTCTTCACTAGAGTAAAGGGGTTTCCCAAGATCTGGGATTCCTGTTGTGTAAATATTGATATGCTGCTACGATATTGTTATGGTTTTCATAATTCATGCCATTGCATTTTTCATTGAGTCTGGAGTTTATCCAGTCGATCCTGTAACGGTTTTGTATAAATATATGATCACCACACACAATAATAATAATTTATTATTTTATATATTTAATTTATTATTATTATTATTATTATTATTATTATTATTATTATTATTATTATTATTATTATTATTATCAAATCTCACAATCGTGCAGCTCCAATAATTATTTTATCACATCTTTTTACCCATACATCCTGGACTGATTATTTATTTTCTGAATTGTCCTGAATGAACGGTGGGACTGCCGTTCTGCTCTCCGCCCATTAAGCCTCATAACTCGGCCGTTTGATCACCTCCTTGCCCGCCCCCGATGCTCATTAGGCCTGATTAGTTATACAATGTTCCTAATTATGGCCGCCATGTTTTAATTATCGCTTCATGTGCATAATGTCGTAAGCCAACCCTCTCCCTCACCTCCACCACACACACACGCGCACACACACAGACGCACACGCACACACACACACGCACACACACACACACACACACCTCATTACCATTCATTAACCCATCCAAATCCTTCCTCAGACGATATTTAAGCTTTTTTTTTATCATTATTTCCAGGTTTTCTGTAGTGCTCTTGAGCAAGACAGGACTGGACACCTACTCTGTGTTAGTCTGACCTTTGACCTCCATGTGGGGCCCTTGGCTCCTACAGAAGGAGGACATGAGGGAGAGTACAAGGTTATTGTTATTTATGATTATGTTTTATTTGAAGCATATCATCCAACTCAGCTTTCATTTAATACACAGTGACTTGCACTTGAGAGGAAGAACTGTAGCTTTCAAACATGCTCTTTTAGTGTGTGTGTGTGTGTGTGTGTGTGTGTGTGTTTATGTGTGTTTATGTGTTGCCTCCGTACACCACGTCAGACGGCTGAAACGTAGGATTTATCTATGAACGTCGCTGATGAATATTGCATCGACAGAACTGAACACTTCCACTGTGTGTCAGCAGCTTCTGTGTGTGTGTGTGTGTGTGTGTGTGTGTGTGTGTGTGTGTGTGTGTGTGTGTGTGTGTGTCTGCCAGCATTATCTTGTTTTTTTATCTCCATAACGGAACACTAACAGGGGTCGATACCCCTCAAGATACAATAAAAAGTAACTGGACATAAAACAAAAAACACACAAATAAAAACCTCTACTGCACCCCACCCCTCCCCCCACACACACACACACACACACACATCTGCTTTTTCTTAATCCCCAACACACACACAAACAAGCACACACACACACACACACATACATGCATGCATGCAAGCACGCTCACACACACACACACACCCTCCCCTCAGTCTGGTCCCGTTCCAGCCACGCTGTCAATATGCAGCCGTGCCCCATGCACCAATGCAACAGAGCTGTGAGTGTGTGTGTGTGTGTGTGTGTGTGTGTGTGTGGTGGGGGGTTATATTTGCATTAGTGTGTGTGTTTGTGAGAGAGAGAGAGAGAGAGAGAGAGAGAGAGAGAGAGAGAGAGAAAGCCATAGTAATGTAACAGAGGGCTGATTCTCCAAGGCCCCAGCTCTGCACTCAAGTCTTGGCACTTCATTAAAATTTCATTACCGCAGTGCTCGGCCAAGGTCTATTTATGAAAATGCGCTTCCTCGCTTCATGGAAAACACAAGCCGGAGAGGAGTGGATGGAGTAATCTGAAAGAGAGTGGAATTAACAGCATCTACCGCTTATTCGTATAGATTCTGGTCCCAACTGGGCAGCTCGTGTGCTATCACAAAGCAGTGCTTGGCGTTCCGTGGGCTGATGAGGGACCAGAAACTGTAGAGACCACTTTCCAGTTGACTTGATGTCTTCGCCTGGTGCTGAATGGGCTTGAACTGCATGTTTTCAAACCAGAATAGTTTCTGCTAAGGGTCTGGAGTGTTGCATTAAGGCCCCTTTTTAAAGTTCCCTAATTTTGTATCTTTACCTACTAAGATGTTTTGTATTTGTCTTAACGTCTGGTACAGACACCACTATGTCTTAAACAGTAGCAAGTGAATGCTTCATGCAGAGAAAACTGGAATCACCAGTGATGAGTGAATCTCTTCTTTATCTCTGTCTACTACAAAATGTGTTTGTATATTACTAATTTGCTTTGCTGTGTGGATAAATTTCACTGGCAAATGTTTTTTTTTTTTTTTCCTGGAAGTAACATCATTATGCTGTACCAAACAATTAATCATGTGGAGGAGGTCCTAATGGCTGTGCATACAAAGCATGACTAACAAGACTTGTTGACATATACTTTTTCTTTTATTTTACCTAGACCAGTGGTTCCCAACCTTTTTCCTTGGCGCCCCCCCTACTCATGCCTAAGAAAAGCCGAGCCCCCCCCCCTCCCCCAAAACCGAAGTTGAGGTAACTCTGGAAATAGAGCCTTACTTTCTTTTTTGATACAGAGCAGTTATCAGCACTGTGACGTTTCTCCGCCATGTTTCATTCATAAAATAGTGATGCCGTGGCAGCAGGAAAAACGAGGATACAACAGAATATATAGTTTTTATACAAACTTTTTTATACATTATATATTCTAGTTTGTTTAACATGTGCAAATTTTTTTTTTTTACCTCAACCTCAAACCAGATAAAGACTCGCGCCCCCCTGTGATCTTTGCCGCCCCCCCTGGGGGTGCCCGGACCCCAGGTTGGGAACCACTGACCTAGACGATTTCTATAAGTGCTTTGAGTTGCATAAACATAACAACATGCTTTACTTTCCAGGAGAAGATTTTGTAAGGAAAACATAGGAACAGCTATTTCAATCGTGCAAGGTTGCACGATTAAAATAAAATATATAAAATAGATATAAAATAAATAAATAAATAGATAAATAGATATAAAATAGCTGTGTAAAATAGATTGGTCTGATTTTTGCCTTAGTTTTATTATTTGATCCAGCACCTGGAGAGGTTTATTGGATGTGTAACCTACACTATATGTTTGCATAAAGAGCATTAGGAAATCGATTTAGATACGGAATAGAGCATTGGCACACTACTCTTGCACACTTTTGTAGAGGTGCTAAGTCTGATATTCAAGGTTGGTTGCCATAATTAAACCCACGTGAACCCCAAATTTTATTTTACAGTGTAATCAGCCACACAGCCATTTGGCTTTTCTTTTTTCAAGTTTACATTAGTAGTCATTACTTAAAATCAACGTACAAAAATTATCTTTTTCTGGAGTCAAATTAAGCATGAGCTTTAGTGCGTAACTTAACGTAACGTAAATAATGAATTTTCGTCACCTTCAAGCCTCTGCTAAATGATTTGCTACAAAGCTAATTAAGACTATCGGCTAGGCAAAACTAGGCTTGTATCATTTGGACGCGCCAACAGTTTTGTTGTCATTACTTAGAATTCAAGTAAACATAAGGCTACTTAGCACTAAATTGTTAATATAAATATTTTTTTTCCCCTTTAAATCAGCATGATTTTTAGAACAATGCATTATATACATCCAAAAGCAAAACAAAAACAACACACTTTAAATACTGTAGTTTACCAATGAATTGTACAGCATGCAAACTCTCACTTCAAGAAAGAGTTACTAGTTTCCATAGATTTTCTGTGTGTATGCCTCCATACACTCTCTCACTCAAAGTTGAATTACAACTAAATCTGGGTTTACAGTACAGGTACTGTAGTAAGCTTGTGTGTGTGTGTGTGTGTGTGTGTGTGTGTGTGTGTGTGTGTGTGTGTGTGTGTGTGTGTGTCCACAGGTACTGCTGTAGTTAGCATGTGTGTGTGTGTGTGTGTGTGTGTGTGTGTGTGTGTGTGTGTGTGTGTGTGTTTGTTTGCATGCGTGCGTGCGTGCATGTGTGCTTGCTTGCGTTACGTAGAGCCCATGTTGTCATGATCCGGGGTTTTGTTTTATTTCCCGTTTTTTTGCAGCTTCTTCTCATGTGTGTTGTTTACTTCCTGCCTTGTGTGTTTTCCAGTGTTTGTGATTGTCTGCCCCGTCCTGATGTGTTTCACCTGCTCCCAGCTCTCATGTCACCTGTCCCTTGTTACCACCGTCCTTTTCTTGTTTTAGTCTTGGCCTCTTCTTGTTTCAGTTTCGGCTTGTCTGTGTTTGTCCCTGGCTCTCAGTGTATCTTCTAATGCTAAGTGTTTCTAGTGTTCTTTGTTTTTTGGATTCAGCCTTATGTTTATTAAAGGAACACGCCGACTTATTGGGACTTTAGCTTATTCACGTAACCCCCAGAGTTAGATAAGTCCATACATACCCTTCTCATCTCCGTGCGTGTCCTAACTCTGTCTGACGCACCCACCGCTAGCCTAGCTTAGCACAGATTCTGGAGGTAACCGGCTCCACCTAGCCTACAGCTCCCAATAAGTGACAAAATAAGGCCAACATGTTCCTGTTGACATGTTGTGATTTGTATAGTCCCAGCGCGTACCAATAACAAGGTCACATGAGACACAGCCATCTTCTAACCGTATACGTACTGGGAACTATATTCTCAGAAGGCGAAGCACTGCTACTTCTGTTACTTGGGCGGAGTGATTTGCTCGCAGCACCTGAGAAGCACCGTGGTGAGGAGCAGAGAGTTTGCCTGGAGTTCGCTCAGAGTTGGAGTAATATCACTTCGCCCAAGTAGCAGAATTATTTGTTATTTGTACACCCTGTGACTATACAAATCACAACATGTAAATAGGAAAATGTTGGTTTTATTTTGTCACTTATTTGGAGCTGTAGGCTAGATGGAGCCGGTTACCTCCAGGATCTGTGCTAAGCTAGGCTAGCGGTGGGTGCGTCAGACAGAGTTACGACACGCACGGAGATGAGAAGTGTATGTATGGACTTATCTAACTCTGGGAGGTTAAAGTCCCAATAAGTCGGCGTGTTCTTTTAAAGCTCGCTTTTTGTTCTGCCAACCTGCCTGACTGGTCTTCTGACTGGACTCTCAAACCACAACATATGTATGTATCACTATGGGCTTATAATCATTATATGACTTATATTTGGTGCTGCAAGAGTCACGCAATTAAACTGCAGTCAGGAATGACTGTTGATGCATTATTGAATGCAAATTAAGCTTGGCTGATGTTCGTGCAGGCTGGACGGGGCAATAGTTGAGTTGTGATGGTGCCACAGGTAGCATCATCTACCAACAGTCCACCATGGCTGCGTTATTTTACCAAATCGGTTTAGTTGCCTAAACTTAACCAAACCTTAACTATAGAGGTGATGGATCAGAAAATACTATTTAACAGAAAAAAGCTTAAAAGTTGTCAATGGCAGGCAGAAGGCCTCTCCGAGGAGCTGGAGAGGTTACAAAACGATGCTGCCGGATCATTGCCATTCTGCCTTCTTCTTTTCTATCTCTAAGTCAAAAGGCGTGATGGGGCCACCCAGCGCACCCTCACCAACATCCTCATGGCTGACTCAGGACAGTTCATCCCCGCTGAACAATTTTCCGCCTGCAGCCTCAACACTCACTTTGTCAGCGCCGGAATTCGCAGAGCCACTTTCCTTTATTCCTAGTGCTCTTTTGCCAAATTGGTTTAGTAAATGACCAATTTAATTAAGGCTTCATGCTTTTAATTTGATGCTTTTGCTTATGATGTGGCTCGCTGTTATGTTTGACGAATTTCACGAGTTATTTGTTGAAGAACTGTCATTATGATGCTGCTACCTTTAACCCTGATGATATCTATTAGGCTGCTAATTATTGGAGACACTTGACTGACTCTGGTGTCGTTTTCTTGTAATAACCAGTCCACATATTTGCCAATGACTTAATTGTTTCACTTTTGTTTAAAGTCAGGTATTCATTTTGTGTGTGTGAGTTGCGTCTCACAACTGAAGCACACACTAACGTATGATTTGGTCCTTTGCTGAGTGTGGGCCTACACCAGAGAGGCTGTACGTCACGTTATTTCCCATTGGTAACCATCAAGACATGAGCACACCGGCTGACTGAAGTTTGAGGATGCAAGGCAAGAGTGTGTGTGTGTGTGTGTGTGTGTGTGTGTGTGTGTGTGTGTGTGTGTGTGTGTGTGTGTGTGTGTGTGTGTGTGTGTGTGTGTGTGTGTGTGTGTGTGTGCCCTCTACTGGTTCGAGCTGAAGGAAAGCTGCAGTCTGATTTGCTCTTGTTTGGTTCCGACACAGGAAAACACAGCGGAGGAAAATGAGGCCTCCCGTTTCTTAATTATTTAAATCAAACAATTAACTACCGCTGTCCTGGGAAAAGCTCTTTTATCCACTCATCCACAACAACAACAACAACAGCCACTATCCTGGGTGGAGTCTGGAGGAGAACAGATCACATGGAAAACACCAACCAATAGAGGAAAACACAGCCATTTTATGTTGTTTTTAATTATTAAGCCAACTATTTTAGACTGTACAGGTGCTGTGCATCGTGCAGGATGTGGCCAGGCCCCTAAAAAAGAACCCCATTTCTTCTAAGTTACAGCATCCTGTTCTTTTAGTTAATTTTCTGTTGAAAGCTCAGCACAGAAGTTTGTCTAGTGAAACTTACAGCAACATCAAAGATGCGTCAACTAAACTCCAATACACTGTCGTGAATATTTAAGGAATTCTTTAACTTTCTCGCACAGCAAATGAACCATAAGGCCACTTCCATCTATTGAAATTAAAACCACCATCAGTTGACAATGAACGGCTTCATCACTCACCACTCATCAGTAATTTGAATTAGTTAGTGACAATGTGGTAAAGGCTGACCAAAAGGAACTGCTACAAAAGCTGTTATACAGTATAAGAACATTTTGGTCTTACCATGGATGGGAAAAAGAAAATAAAAGTCATATTAAACAATAACTAACTTCTTCTTCTTCCTCCCCGTAGGAATATAAAGCCACAATGTCATAGCCAATTTTCTTCTGTATAATTTGCATCCCATCACTTTGTCTCAGGAAAGATACACTGTTCACATTGATTACACAGTCAATTATATATAATTTATAGGCTTCAACTGGAGAGCTGCTCAACAATTAAACTTTAATGAAGCCATGTTCTACATTCTTTGTTATAGACCAACATGCCAGCTACTGTCTGGTGGGATAAAACATATCTGGAAATATTGACAAACGCACAATAAAGAGGTCGATTTCTTTTCCTCCTCTGAACTAAAAATACTATATATATCAAACTTGATCATTTAAATATGAATTGGGTAAATACAAACACTTTTTGAAGAATTTTAAGAATATGGTGCAGGGCAATACATTTTTAACAGCAACTTGTAATCAAAATATATTATTAACATTACATGTATTATTATATTTTTTTCTTTCACTTTGAAAAAAATGGTACCCTGTTGTCATTGTTTTCCCTATTTTAGTTTAGTTTGTTCTTTATTTGCTGTCATATTAAGTCATCTCCGATGGCCTCTGAAAGACCTCTCAGAGTATTATTTTATGATTATTTTCTTGCATGAAGCGATAAAGATTAGATTAAAGGGGTGCAGAAAGATTTTTTAGATGTCTTCATTTAGCTGGTGACCCACTGGCTCCTCCATCGGCTCCTCCATCGGCTCCACGTTGGGACCAGCTGCTTTAAAGGCCTGTATTGGGTTGATCCGAGGGGATCAGGGCCCGAGCTGCTGTTGTACGACAGAGAAAAGCAGCTTCTTAACAAACACACGTAAAAATCAATAGTATCATAACAGCTGATATTTATTATTCATTAATAACGACTTTATGAACTGAAACCACCTGCTGAGCTGGCTAAAGGAAAAGACAAAAACGGATACTATAAATATATATATATATATATATATATATATATATATATATATATATATATATATATATATATATGTATGTATATATATATATATATATATATATATATATATATATATATATATATATATATATATATATATGTATGTATTCATATATATGTATATATAGGCAGATAGAGGATTTAATGGTACTCTGTTTTAACCTGAAGACAAAATGTGCTGCCATATTGTGATTCCATGAACCATTTTGTGGTAACAGTGTCCTTAAGGGTGTCAGGTTGTTCCTCTCTCCCAGAACATTGTAAAAAGTGATGTTGTGCAGATCCCATGAGTAACATTCATGCACATGTACAGTATATATGCTTTTATTTTGCAGGTAAATCGTGTGCTTAAGGTTTGTGTATTAATGTCCCCGATATGCAACATGCAATTTGTTTCAAGTATTTCTGCTCCTTGTATGTGTTCCATTTTTTGTTTTTACTAAATTTGTCATAAAACACTTTGAGTATCTCAAAAAGTGCTCTGTAAATAAATGTATTGTAATTATTATTATTAACGGATGTTTAAAAGTCTGTAATTGTGCGTCTTGTACTTTCAGAGTAAAGCCTCATGGGCAGAGGGATACTGTAATGTTTTGGGGTTTCACGGACACAAGTGGAATGCAAATTAACCCCCACAAAACACTGCTTTGCAATGTAGAGTTAGGTTATTTGTTTTTATTCTCTTGCGCTCCTAATTGTAGGAGAGCTGAGCTTTGGATTTGTTACATCTGAGAGAAATGTCACTATATATAAGCCGATAGTTAATGAATGAATGAAATTGACACTTTGAATTTGAAGCTGATGGACAGAAACAAGTGGAAAATCCAACTGCATTCATGTGTTATCTGTCACCATGGATTCCCTCTGTTCATCAGCCAGGTAAAGTTTTCTTTCATGTGTAAAAAGTTCAGAAGTTAAGCAGAAGAAATGTTCTCAGTGCATGGTTGGCACAAAGCTAAAAGGAGAGGGAGAGTTCACATCAGGAGTCTTAAAGGCTCAGGGCCCTGTGATGTGGTCATGTTGAACTTTTTTTTTTATGAATTTGGGGGTTTTAGCAACCTTAGTTTGGTTTAGAAATTTGCAGCGTTTTATACGCTGATTGCAGTGGTTTAAGACTCAATAGCCTATGTTTAAATTTGACTCATTTCAGGACAACAAACTAATAAAAAGATAGAGGCGTCAACATTTTCCTTGCACAAGTGCCGAGAATGCTTCCAAATACAATTTTAATGTTGCGGAATTATAATTGAAAAGTGAACTGAATCAATACATTAAATCAATTAGAGACATTGTTTTTGGTTTAAAATGTTGGGTGTCAGGGGGCCCATGATCACAGTATTTCTAAAATCTTGGCTCGCATGGGTTAAAAAGAAAAGAAAAAGATGAGTCTCTCACGTAAACCTGAAGCAAACCATTATGGGCAGAATAATGGGGTGTGTACCGCATGTTCTTGGTTCGCTAAAGTGCAAAAAGAAGCCTTTTTGGTTTATAAACTAGGTCAATTTGTTTTTTCCCGTGCAAGTTTTCTAACTTTGAAAAACAGTGGCTCTTTATTTGCTCCGCCCTCTTAAGTTTTTAGGATATTATTGTGCCTCAGAGAAACGTTTGTTAGATCTAAAAGCATCAGATCCGAGGCCTGCCTGCGTATATACAGCCCTTCATAGCCGGCGAAGTGGATCAATATTAGAGTCACTCAAGTATCAAATGCTATTCATCACCACTGGGAAGCAGCTTTCAGACGGAGCTCCTTCACCTTCAGGCTTCTCCCGTTTCAGAGCAGCAGCTGCTCTCCTCTGCCGGGATCACAGACACACACACACACACACACACACACACACACACACACACACACACACACACGCGCAGACGGGCTGCTGCTCATGTTGCAGAGTCCATTAAATCTATCTTTCAAAGATCATTAACACCTCTATCAGCAAACACGGGCTTAATCTGCGGGTGTGATGGTGATACAAAAGCTGATCACAGGTATCGATTGGTGTGCACACATTTAAAAAAAAGAAAAGAGAGAAATGTTTTATAGTGTAAAATTAGATTAAAACGTGATAACTATGAGTTATCACATTTCTGGTTGACCCCATAAACCTGCCTTTTTGATTATTTCGATTTTTATTTCATTTTCCAAAAAACAAAAGGCTGTCAGAGGATGAAGTAAAACGTGCACGGTTTATTCAGCTTCTGTCGCTTACACAGACACATTTAAAGCACACTTTCACAAATGAAATATGTTGTTTTTCTTCTCCAAAATAAATTAAGTTCAAATAAATAAGGGCATGATAAGGAAAACAAAACAAAGCATAGCGTTTTCTCAGAAGTGTTGAAAAAATATGTATAAATAAGGCCGACTATTTCCCTTCATTGGAATATCTACAAAGTGCGCTCCATTAAGGTGTCAGTGATAATAATAATAATAATAATAATAATAATAATAATAATAATAATAATAATATATGCAAAATGATTAATGTTCATGAGGACACGAAGGGAGATAAACAACCTAATAATAATAATAATAATAATAATAATAATAATAATAATAATAATAATAATAATAATAATTTGATTGTCAAAGCATCCTTGCAGTGAACTTGAACATACAACAGGTTTACACATCAGTGAGTCTTCTAGGCCTAATTCACCATTAAACCGGTGGAAGAGAAACAAAAAAGAAGAAAAAAAATACACATTAAAAAACAAACATAAAATGATCCTACTCGTCTTTTTTTTGCGTGTTTTTAAAATCACCATGAACGTGCCAACACTTGCGTAATGAGGTAGCCACACAGCTATACCGTGTGAATGTGTGTATCCGTGCGAGTGTTTGTGTGTGTGTGTGTGTGTGTGTGTGTGTGTGTCTCTCTCTCTCTCTTCTTATTGCAATGCATTCACATGGGGGGGTTATTTTCATATTTTTGGAGCCATTACGCACAGAAAACAACCATCTCCCCCTTACGAGTAAACCATGCAATGGATTACAGTTATTGTGCCTCATAAATAAGCCACAGACCAACATTTGTAGTCATTTTGTCCGATCTGTCCCCAAAAACTATTGAATTCCCTACAGAAACAAACACCTGGGAGAAAAGACAGCGAAAATCCAATACATTTCAATGAGCTTTTCCACACACGGAGGTGCAACATAATTATTCACAGATATGTACAATGATAAATATAAAAAAGCTATTCCGACTAAGGAAGATAATATCGATTATTCCTCGATTCCCGTCATTATTATGCTTATTTTTTTGTACAATAATTGCCATATGAATGAATTGGACGGAGCATTATTCCCCCTCTTTTTCTGACACGATGGCGATCTCTCTCTCCTGTCTGTCAGAGAGCATCGGCCTATTCTGTGGAGAAGCGTAAAGATTTAAGAGTCTCAAGTTTTTGGACAGGAACTCAGTCTTTCTCCCAGTCCCAGTGCTCCGTCTCCACTGTCAGAATAATAATTTTTAAAAAAAAGGTACACCGTTGAATCCAGTCGTTTTTTGTAACTACGTGAGGCTGAACCTTCCAAAAACAATAAAAAAAAATAAAAACAGTCCCTGGTTATACTGAGTGGTGATTAATCGGCAGGTGTCCACACATGGAAACCTCTCAGCGCCTCTAAAATACACAGCTAATACCCCAGAGACGTGCAGGTGTTTCTTTGCACACTCTCCTACTGAATACTTTCTGTGAAATTGTTTCCACAACTGGGATTCAGGCACTGGTGCAAAAAAATAAATAAAATAAAATAAAAAATACAGGGCTGTGGATGCTGCTCCTTTGCAAGGTGGACAACACTGTAGTGAAACTTAACGAGACATTTAGTCCATTACTTAGTCAGAAAATGGGATTTTCTTCTTCAGTAAGTAACGAATTCAGCCAATGAGGTAAAACAGCATCTTACGTTTTTTCAGGTGTTGCAGGTGCATTTCAGGAATTCCTGAAAGCAAAAACCCTTTTAAGAAAAAAAATAAAATAAAAATCAAGACTTGATAAGAGATTAAATGACTTGTTAAAATGGATATAATTTTTTTTTAAGCCCTGGCTGTGTGTCGAACAGGTCCAGCCCCAGTAACAACAGGCACAACGGTGTACCTTGTTTTTGTGACAGTGTGCAGCAGCTTGTCTCTGATTTGTCTTTTGTGTAAACAGGGAAGAGTCCCGCAGGTTGCCCCAGCATGGTCTTAGTGCGTCGCAGAAAACTTCATTCGTTTCTGCTTTTGCCTCTGATTGCAAAACCAAACCCGGACCACGTTCTTTTTCAGGTCAAGTTTCTCGGCGATTGCGGCGATCTTCTCCGACGATGGCCTCGGCTGCACGGCGAAATAAGCCTCCAGGGAGCGCTTCTCCGGGGCCGCGATTGACGTTCGTTTCCTCTTTTTGTCCCCCCCGTTGAAGATCTCCGGCTTGGACATCTTCTCCCTCTGCGCCCTCTCCGCCTCCTCCAACCAGGCCTCCAGGATCGGCTTAAGGGCCACCATGTTGTTGTGCGACAGCGTCAGGGACTCGAACCTGCAGATGGTGCTCTGGCTCAGACACCCGACCCCGGGGATCTTAAGGTTGGCCAGGGCCGAGCCCACGTCCGCTTGTGTCACCCCGAGTTTGATTCGCCTTTGTTTGAACCTCTCAGCGAACGACTCCAGCTCCCGGGGATCGGGCTCCGAGTCTAAGCCGGCGGACCCCAGGGAGCCGTGGGACAGCTGCGCGTGCGGGTGCATGTTCATGGACTGCTGGTGGTGGTGGTGATGCTGCATGTGGTTGATGGCCGACATGTGGGCGGCGTGGGCGGTGTGCGAGGCCGTGGAGCAAACGTCCGAGCCGGCCATGCCTCCCAGGGAGATGCCCGGTGTTAGGTGGTCCAGCAGGTCGCCGTCCAGGCCCTGCGCCGACTGGTGGTGCACCGGGTGGTGGTGGGAGGTGAGCACCGACGGGTGGTGCAGGTGCGCGGAGGAGGAGGTCGGGGTGCAGGCCATGCTGGTCATGGTGGTCATGGTGTGGTAGGTGGCGTCTGGTTTGAACGGATGGCTCTTCTGGGCCACGATGTCCACCGCGGCCAGAGCCTCGGCTCTCTGCAGCAAGCTCTCATCAAAGCCGGCGAAGATGTTGCCCTGAAGCTGCGAGAAGAGCAGATGCAGGCCGGTTAGAGAAGGACATGGGACAGAAATCAACACATTGACTTCATTCAATCATAACCAGTTTAAACCATTATTTCTTTTCTCCAATAACGCTCCTTCATTATTTACAACCTTTCTATTACAAGGACCATCTTAGATATGAATTATTTAAATTTCACTGTAAAGACATTTATGTTAAAATCTGTGGAAAATAATAGAATCAATCGACACAGTTTAATTTATGTAAATATCTGTATGTTTATAATTCTAAATGAATCTGTGTGAAGAGCAAGTTAGAAAGAGACAACCGAAAGTCAGATCAAAATAGAAAAAAGAAAAAAGTAAAAGAAATTGCAGACTGCAGACTTAATCATCAGTCAAGTCAAGTTATTCGTATTTTATTTTACACGTATAAATATCACATCACTTCGTATTATTTTACAAAATGTTCACAAGTGAAAGCTCCAAAAATTCCTACCTGTGAGATTGATTACCAATCAAACTTGAACAATTGGCAGGCTAATATAAAGAAGCGTAAGTGCGGACACTTTGAGATTACCTTTAATGCAAAGTATTTTCAATATTTTTTTTTTACAGATTCAATTCGATTTAAATTCATTTTCATGCAGCTTTCACTTAACTTTGTTTCTTACTTCTCAGAAAATGTAATCTAATACAACTTGGACATCACTGATTTGCCAGAACGCCCAGAAAGTGTGTCAGCGCGGATGGCTATTCATTTAAAATTAATATTTACGATCTCCTGAATAATTTCTGCGGACAATGAAATGAGACGAGTTTGAATATGAATGGGACAATATGAGATAACACGCGCTTAGAGAATCCACGCCGCATCTTTTTTTCCTCCTTCATCTTTTATCTGTCTTCACTTTAAGCAGCATCACTCACACTTGCCTGAGTAGTAGCCATAAGTAACCAGGATGCCTTGCCCTCATTGTGCTGCGGCTGCTGCTGCTAGGATTTACGGTTGTCTCAAACATTTAATTTAATTCTATATTTAATCTATTTCTGTCATTTATATACATACACCTATTTCACTACCCCAATTGTTTCCAAGCATGGCACTTTTCATGCTCTCTGTTTTCTGCTGGTTGCATGGGGACATTTTAACTTCATTAATTCATTGTGGTTTTTATGATACAAAAACAGGGCTAGTTATATTCTGTGGACACAACATTTTAACTGAAACGCAAAGGGAAGAATCCAGGGAAAACCCCATATCGAATAATTTACGAGCTTGCCACTGTACAAGTTATCAGATTGTCCAGAGGAATGATCTTTTTTTCTTTTCTTTTTTTTTGCCAGCCATATGTCATTCAGAAGTTCTGTTGGCAAATGACAGGAGCTGCAGGAATAAATGTTGAACTCACCGATGGTGTGGGCAGGCAGGCCCTTCGGATGGCCTCCGAGCTGGAGTGCAGAGGAGCGTATTTGGGTTCGTGGAGTATGGGGTGCATACTGAAAGGCTGCTTACTGTTCATCGACATCATGATTGCAGAACTGAGTGAGGGTCGTTTCAAGTCTTCCTCGTTTAGCTCCGTGTTTGGAGAATTTCTAAAAAGAAAAGCCTCGGAAAAGAAAAAAAACCTGCCAGACGCAGACGCTTTGAATAAAAGGTGGTTCGTGATCGGGGTCGCAGAAACAGTCAGGTTCGCTTAAAAAAAAACAGAAACAGAGAAGGAGAGGTAACTCCTGGGCTCCTGCGGGTCTCCTGTCTCCTTTTCGCCTGTAAATGAGTTCTATAATAAAGATGCTCCTCGCCTCCAGCTCCTATATTGGACCACTGCCGCGCAAGACTCCTCCTCATTGGTGGATCCTTACTCCCTCCCTTTGGATGCCTCCACCAATCACCTACTGTATCCACGCCTACAAGCGTGCCTGGCTCGCTGGAAGAGGAGAAATGAGGAAGGATGCTGTGTGGTTGCACTGTTAAAAAAAAAAAAAAAAAAAACATTCGTTGAGCTAACTGAAAATCAACACCTGAAGAAATTGGCAACAGTTAGACAAAAAAAGCAGCTGCACCAAAAATCCTGAAAGCAGAACGTTGATCCAAAAGTTAAAAGGTTGGACATAAAACATGTATGCTATTAGTCTGGGTTGCAGAGATCGTCTGCAGTGTTGCAGAGATCTTTCAAAATGCAACAGCAGAGCACAGAAACATTATTATTGCTGTACTTTATTTTCTTCTGAAGCTTACCTGAATGTTATTTATTCTTTATGCGTCTTTACAATATCTCGTTATGATGATGATTACATCACTATATTTGACTCTGAAAAGACAAAAAATCAATTAATCTATATGGTGTGTGAAAGAGGGAGAGAGGGAGAGAGAGAGAGAGAGAGAGAGAGAGAGAGAGAGAGAGAGAGAGAGAGAGAGAGAGAGTTATTCTGCGAAAATTATTAATTGATGGCAAATGCAGGAATTCCCGTGCCTGAACCCCATTCACTTTCTTGGCAATTAATACATTAATTAATCATGCTTCATTTACTTTTGTGCACACACACACACACACACACACACACACACACACACAAACACACACTTCTCTCAATTAAAGAATAAACAGGCCTGAACGACAACTAAAGAGCACAAGCAGTAGACCATGAAATATTTACCGCGCGGGTCAGCGGGGCAGCACCTTGTCAATCAAAGAGGGGATTTCCGGTGGCCAGACACGCGCGCGATAAGACGGAATAATGATCCCTATAATCACCTAAAGGCGATCCGGAGGGGGAGGGTTTAAAGGGTGGGCCTTGGCCGTTGCTACATGTACAATAATAATAATAATAATAATAATAATAATAATAATAATAATAATAATAATATAAACAGATTTAACAATAAAAAATCTCTCTCTCTCTCTCTCTCTCTCTCTCTCTCTCTCTCTCTCTCTCTCTCTCTCTCTCTCTCTCTCTCTCTCTCTATCTCTCACCCTCTCTCAATTTCCATTTCTTATGCACATTGTATTCTCACGACTGTTTTCATGTTTAAATGTACCAACATTTAATTTTAGTAGAGCATTCTCTTGAACAAACTGGACACTGACTCATATATGTTTCTGCCACGGGTGCATCTTTTCTTTCCTGGGTTTTTATGGTGTAAATTGAATCAGTCGGAGCTATCAACATAAAGGTGCTGTAGGTAGGATTGTGAAAATCCAGGACTTAGCCAAACATCAACATCTTCTCTGTCCCTCCCCCCTTTCCGCTAAAGCCCAAAACTGTCTCCTAAGCCCCTCCCCCCACAAGGGAGAATGAATGCGTGTGCATGAGCAGTGATTGACAGTTAGATAAGGGTTGAAAAAAGTAACAAACTGGATGATGATCTTAAAGTGTCTGCTGGAAACATTTCTTTATGTTTCCCTCTGCTGTACATCAACGCTCATCATCCAGGATGTTGTGTATTGGATATGTCTTATCTGTACTTCATTATCCCAAAAATTTAAATACTAGCTTAAGGAGGATATCCATTTTTGTAAAGGTCAAGGTTGCTTTCACTGACTGAAGAAAATTGTCCCCAAACTTGGCCACAAAATACAGCATCAACGTCCTATTTAAATTCTTCCATGCATTTGTAAATAACTCCATCATTTATTTTTAATACGCTCAAAAGTTGCCATTTCAACTTTCAAAAATAAACATACAAGACAAATGATCATCTAGTATCATTTTACACTGAGGGTTTACTCCTGTAAAAAGTGACAAAGTATTGGGAAAACAAAGTATCAAATCAACGAGATGTAACCAAATATTAAATGCCTGGTCGTTGGTCACTGTTTGGTGGTTTTCCAGACAGTAAAATGAAGGTGTCAGGCATCAGGCTGGACTGTGTTGGGCCTTGCCGCCGCTGTAACCCTGCCTCTTGGTCTGCTGTCCTGGTTGAAACTCCAGCCCCTGGCTCACCGGCTCGCCTACAAAAAGAGCAGCAGTGTCAGTGTCAGTCAGCAGGAAACCTGAGCGAGGCCCATTGTCCTGCTGTAGTCATGGCCCTCCAGAGGGTCCCCAGCACCCGCTCATCAAATATACATCACCCGCCTCTGCTGGGACGCCGGCAGGCAGGACGCTCCTCTGGGAAGGCGACACCGGACGGACAACATGCAGGGGATCCAGCTGGGGTGGGAGGGAGGAGAGACAGAGAGAGAGAGAGAGGGGGGGGGGAGTTCTGGCAAAAAAGAAGGGAGGGAGAAAGGAATAAGAGAGAGGCAGTCAGGAAAAAGGAAGTTTAAGGTCACCACTTACTATAAGATAATGCCACAGTTTATTGAAATTGGACAATGGTTTTACTTTACATCTGTATGTAATGTAGTCATCATATCTTTTTTTTGTCTAATAAATGAAAGATGAAAAAATGAACATGATTCGGGAACTCTATTCAGAAAGTAAAAACAAACACTAAAAATCTTCAAATTTATATTTGTTTGTATTTGTTTATTAATAAACAAAGGCATGCTGTTTCTGTAACTGTAAATCATATTTATAGATATACTGAAAATCTTTCATAGACTATTAAGAGTTGAGCGCGTCAAGATCAAAAGCTGGAGGCGCTAATTTTCCAGTTAGAGGCAATAAACCATTGTTAAAGAAGGGCGTGTAATGAAAAGAGCGCCAAATAATCCTCAAACTATGGAAAAAACATGTGGAAAACATGATGGAAACGTGACATTTCATGTATTCAGTTTTTCTCCTCAACTGTCCAACACTTTTTTATCTGTCGCCATTTTTAGTGTCTTCAGTGGAGCAGGAGCTTCAGATGACCTTTAGGTTACATGCATGTCTGTTTCTATTGCATTTTGTTACATTCTGTTTTTATCAACACACAAACTTTTCTACCTCGGTCTCGCACGGACCTCCACTTTTCCTTCGCTACCGTCCAACTCACATTTAATTCCTGTCCACAAAAAAATGCCCAAATACGGACAAAATGAACACAGAGTATATCTAACGTTGAGCATAAATGAGCCTAAAGGAGACATGTTAACCCAAACGATGCCAGGAACCCCCACCCCTACCCACCCCACACACACACAGCATAACAGAGCCACTGGACCCCCTCACTGTTTGTTCCTTTAATTTGTCAGCTGTCTGTATATTTGCTGCCACTACATGCAGCTTACTTGTTCGATTAGATTTTGGAAATAGAAAATACAAAAGTCTAATTTGTCCCACAAAACTTTCATTTAAAAACACTTCATTGAGGATCAAAGGAAAAAGTCAAATCTTAACTGGCAGTGTGACTCTCTAACATTCTTTTCTGTTAGTTGTACTTACATTTAGCCAGGGGGAGCATCTTTCACATTGCTTGATTGGGCACTAAAATTCAACTACAGCATTTTCCTTGTTTTTACAATCACTCCACAAGGGGAGCATTTGTAGCTGTGCAATATGTGTTTGTGTGTTGGTGCACTAAATATGAAAAACTGTGTATATGAACAATATACTGTGTGTGTACGGTGTGGGCAGCTATGCATTAGTGACTGTGTGTTTGTCTGTGTGTTTAGAGTGTAGGATGGCCTCTGAGGGATCAAACGTCCGGCGAAGCTTTCAGCGAGCACAACATGGCCGCCACACTGCGTATTTCTGCCACATGGACACTGAAGTGCAGCTTTCCGCCGACATCCACCCGTCTGAATGCACACCTCCTCACGTCGCTTCCCTCCTCCTCTCCTTTCCTCCTCCTTTCCTTCCCTTCTTTTCTGTTCACTCTTGTTCTTCTTTCCTCTGCCTCCCTGCTTCTTCCAGCTCTGAATTATTGATAGTGAGTAAAATCTGACGTTGTAAACTTTGCGACCATTCACCAAATCGGCCTCCGCTTCTCACCGAGGGGGCCCTGCCGAAGGGTAGGCGGTTTCTAACCACACACTTTTAATGTAATTGCCTGTAGAGTTCCTTGTAAATATTTCATTGTCTGCTAGTACAAATTAAAGACACAAGGCTAGAAGAAAAGGTTAGTTGGTTCGCTCAGGGAGAGATCCTGAGCACTTTGCCTGCACCTGCAGGTTTGGAAAAATGTTTTTTTTTTTATTATGTCCATTCGTAGAGGAAACACACAGAGACTGTGGTAGACATCCTTCTGCTTGACTTAGCTTTGACTGATGACACCAAAGTCATCCAGCAGATCATCATGCTGTGTTGAACGACGGCAGATGACTTGTTTGACCTAAAAAAAAAAAAAAAAGTGTACAAACTACATCTTGTAGCAGCTCTAAAGCTACATGATGATTTTAAATCACATGCAGCTGTGTGTCATTTTGTTAGCATGGAATGCAGGGACAACCAACCGATCACTGACACACGGGTGATATCTCTAAGCTTAAAAATGAGTGTGTCTCCCAGGGACACAAATGTTACTCTAAGCTTTGATGTGCATGAAGTAAAACAATTCAGATATTCCTGCTGACATGTTTGTGCTTCAGCTTCATTCAGTAAGTGTTTTCTGCATGTTGTACTTTGCCCACTTTTAGTGTTCATGTTGTTTCAACACCAGCGTCTAACTACTATGTGTCTAGGTATTGGCTTTATTAGGAGCAGTAGTAAGAACGCTCATATTACAGACAATAACAATTTTAATGTTCAAAATTTCACCTGAATCTTTTTACCCATTTCTTTCATTGAATGTTTATATTTTCCAGCAGCACAGAACTACAGTCTACCACTGGTGAGCATATAATGATAACCACTTTGTTTAGTAAGAAATGCTCAAACAACAGCCCTCACTAATCCACGTACAGTAGATTAAGTCAATAATCTGTCAGATAGCTGGCCAGTTAAAGCTTCTGAACACCCACACAGGTGTTTTCAGCTGTGGCTGATTAGACCTCTGCTCAGGTCAAAGGTGGGCCAGAGCTTAGATGGGAATTTATTAGGTCAGAAGTCTTCATCTACCAATAAGAATGATAAAGGTGTAATTAGTCCTGCCCTATGCAACAGAGCTAACAGGTGACTCAGGAAGATGTCAATCAATTAGTCTATACACAACCACACAGTCCTGGGGAAAGAGGTCTAATCAGCCAGATTAACTGGAAACACCTGTGTGGGTGTTCAGAGCCTTTAACAAACCAGGAAAGGCTTTGTCGCTTCTAAATCCACCTCACAAACTGAGGAAAACTTCGAAAAGGCTCCTAAAAGCTAACAAACTACAGCTACCACTCTGCATAGAGCAAACCTTAGAAAACCTTAGAAACAACTAACTAATTAGATCCAGGTCCGGTGAGAGGGCCTTCAGTTACTGTGGTCCTACTCTCTGGAACGAGCAGTCTGATGACCTGAGGTCCATCACAACTGTGTCCACATTTGAAAAATAAACTAAAAACCATCTTATTTTCTCAGGCATTTGTTCAACACTTATTTGTTCTAAACGCTATGCTTTGTTTTGTTTTCCTTATCATGCCCTTATTTATTTGAACTTAATTTATTTTGGAGAAGAAAAACAACATATTTCATTTGTGAAAGTGTGCTTTAAATGTATCTGTGTAAGCGACAGAAGCTGAATAAACCGTGCACGTTTTACTTCATCCTCTGACAGCCTTTTGTTTTTTGGAAAATGAAATAAAAATCGAAATAATCAAAAAGGCAGGTTTATGGGGTCAACCAGAAATGTGATAACTCATAGTTATCACGTTTTAATCTAACTTTACACTATAAAACATTTCTCTTTTTTTTTAAATGTGTGCACACCAATCGGTACCTGTGATCAGCTTTGTATCACCATCACACCCGCAGATTAAGCCCGTGTTTGCTGATAGAGGTGTTAATGATCTTTGAAAGATAGATTTAATGGACTCTGCAACATGAGCAGCAGCCCGTCTGCGCGTGTGTGTGTGTGTGTGTGTGTGTGTGTGTGTGTGTGTGTGTGTGTGTGTGTGTGTGTGTGTGTGTGTGTGTGTGTGTACGAAATTTGTAAGGTCACACTTGTATGTTTTGTTTGTTTTTGTTGATTGTCCTGTTGTGTTTATTTCATTCTTATTTCTATTCATGCTTTGTTTGAATGTGTATGCTGTTTTTTAATGTAAAGCACGTTGGGTTTACTTGTAATGAAAGGTGCTATACAAATTAAATTGACATTGACAACCAATGAAATCATCATTCATTACATAATTGGAAAATCTTTCTGTCTCATCCCCCACCGTCCTAAAACCCAATGCTTATGGTGCATTCCAAACAACTCGGAACTTGAAAATGTATGACCTCCTACAAGAGAAAGTACAATCGTGGAACGCCACTCAAAGTCAGGGTTCCTACTTGTGAACTCGGGGTAAATCCATCTGTCCAGACTTCATGAAGTAGCAGTTTTCTGACGTCATACAACAATAGCAGCTCCCATGGAAGCACATATTATAAATTATAAACATTCAACTAAAAAGCAATGTATTCAGTATATTTACCTGAGTTAAATAATATTTATGGTATAGTTAGATACGTTTCCAAGTATAAAAGTGCCATCAAATAAAATGTATAATGGCGTCTGTTACCTCATGCGTCATTTTTCCTTCTCGGTTTTGTTGATATCTATGGTTTATATAAGCAAGGAGGCTGCGCTCCTAAGAGTTCATTGTGTGTAAGGTCAGTTTTCATTCACGTTTGGCGTTGTGAACCTCAAACGCATTTTATCAAAAGATAAAAAGAAAGAAAGAAGGTAGAGAGAGAAAAGTAAAATATGCATGAAGGTGGTACTGTAAGCCGAGCGACCAGGACAGGAAGTTACAGTATCGTCGGTGCTGCTTTAACATGCTAGCCATGTTGTGGCACACACTCAGTGGAATATGAGTGTGTTCCAGTCTTTAACAAACAAGTATTACACATTGCACAAAAGACCGTGATCACAATGTTTTTTTTATTTTTATTTTTTAGACTGTAAATATACAGCGTGTAGCAGAAAACTGGTAAAATGCAAATGTAGAGAAGCATTTAAAGACATTTGAGAGGGCATCCCTTGATAATGAGTTTTTTTATTTATAATTTGTGGTTTGTATAAATGACACCTCTGATTCAGTGGATGCAAGCTCAGAGACCCAATCGTATTTGATATAGTACATGTGTGTCCTGCAGTAGGTGGGAGTCACCCATGAATATCAGATGATCACCTTTAATAGCTAACATCCTAATGCTACATACTCTGCTAGACTTCCTGCTATGACATTGTTGTCATACAAAGTAAATACATAGGTCCACAGTATGATGCTTCACATGATTGCTGTATGAAATGGATGTGCACGTTGGATTATCAGATTGTCAGATTGTTGGAAGGTTACAAAAGGTCAGGTGTACCCAATTCCGACGTTGGAAAGGTTCAAGGTTTCTGACGCTGTCGCACAATCCAACAAGCACTTTGTTTAAAGCATACTGACCACTTTAGTTGCTGCTATCATCTTAATTTGGATTGATCAACACTACTACAGCAAGCAGCATTGGGTATGCTAATGTGTTGGCAACCACAGCCCAGTATCCTACGAATTCATTTTTGATTTTGGTTTAGTTTTTACGCAGTAAACCTCTGATGAGGGTTTATAAGGGTACCATTACTCGTTATTGTGTGGAAACAATTTTTCACCTTGAGGCTACTTTCCCAAGTTATTACAGCTGTTTTATATTTTTTTTGTAAAGGCTCCAAACGGTCTGGCCAGACTCTGAGCTCCAGCCTGTAGCTGTTATTATAACTACATATGATTTGTGAATTATTTGGTGGTCAAGTTGTTTGCATCTTTATTTGTGACTACTCTCACCTCACATGCCACTGGGTTTAACTCCTGTCCTTATGTATATGTTTGTCATCGAGGTAGATGGCTTGTTCTGCTCTAACCACTGTATTGTCTTATATTTATATATGTTAATATTTCTTATTCATGCTTTCTGCATTTTTTATGGTTACACCTTCTATTATTTCCACATATTCATGTCTCACCCTTCCATCTCTTCTTCTTCTTCTTCTTCTTCTTCTTCTACTAATCTGTTGTTGTGTCTGTCCACGTGCTGCAATTAGCCTGCTGATGGGGGGAGGAGCAGAAAAGAAAATGGAGAGAAACAGTGAGCAAGATGCAAAGATAGGGTATGACAAAGTCAAAGAGAGACAGACAGTAAATGAGACAGAGAAAGAGAGAAGACATATTTTGGATCAATAGATTAACTGAGTGCTCATGTATTATGCATCTGAGCCCTGCAGCACTTGCACATAAAGGGAATGTTGGGCAGGATTGGCGTGTAAAAGCTTTATAACCGCGGGCCTGTTTACTCTGAGTGTACAAGGGGGCCGCTGTCATGCCGAACCGAACTGAGATGAGACTGTGTGCCTGGAAACAATCTCAAACCTACTACCTCGCAATATGTAGTAGGGTCCACCCGATCAAAATATATATATATATATATAATCAAAATGCAGCTCGGAACAACTGCAGATGTCTCAACTAAAAAGAGACAGAACAGCAGCAGTCCTTTACCTAAAATAATATAAAAGATATTGGATCATGCGTGAAATTGTTCATAAATTGTTTGCTCATTTGTTATTTCATGAAAAATCAAAGCCACACAGGCTTCTTCAGTCCAACTTAAAGAACATCCTAATTAGCATGATTAGATCCACCCGGACAGGTTGGTTTCATTCTCATTTTCATTTTCATTTCTTCTCTCCTCTTGTGTGAACACATAAAAGGACATTTATGCATTTGTAGAGGAACAACTCATGTAATCCAAGTATAATAATGCAGTTTGACACAATATTTTGTGTAAATGTGTAAATTCACAATTAGGTGGAAAATCTTTGTCAGCTCATTTAACATGTAATTATGTTCTCCAAAAACGGCCATGAACATTAACAACAAAACGGCCAACAAGACATTATTACTTTCTATATAACACTTTATTCCTTCTCCTTCCTGAAAAGCAGTGACCTTGTGATGATGACCAGCACATAAAGAAAAACTTGAAAATACATCACACTTTTGAGCCATTCATCCAATAAAACTGTTCTTGGCTACATTCATGCTATAGGCAAAAGTGGCTCAAATCAGATTTGATTTTTCTTTTAGAGTATGTGACTCAGAAGTGTAAACAGCTAGCCTAGAAATCTAGACGCACCCTAGTGGCAGCAAATTTAATTTGAGCCAGGGGGGTCTAGGCACTCTCCGTTGACTTGCGAGCTGGAAAAAACAAACTGGTAATCCCAATCACATCATAGGGGGAATTTGAAAGACAACCGTTTATCCCGCCCCTCGGATTGAGCCCTGCCAATGGTCAGTTCCCAGACCCTACATCTTCATGTGGGTCTGGCTTGTCAGGCTAGTAAACAGCATGAATCACACATTTTTTCAATTCAGATTTGGGCCACTTTCATATGTGGTCCGAAATCTAATACAGATCAGCAATGCGACCACAGTCTGAACAGTCATATCAGAATTCATGGGACTTTTACGTCACTCACTCCCTCACCAGGCCACTGACTTCTACAAACTTTTAGGAAGATGGGTGGCCTAAACTGGTTGTCCTGCCGTGGATGTACCAGATGTAGTTAAAAGTAGCCTTTGACATCCTGAAATGTTGGATGAAATCTGTTTCAGTGAAGCCATTTACGTCACGATCTGGCTCCAACTCTGCATCCACACCCCTCTGTACAGAGGCTGCAGCCATTGCTCCACAAAAAGTGGGGCTCTCTTTCTCCTCATCGTCATCCTCTTTATCATCTGATCACAAACTTGCAAGCTTCCATTGACTGAACATTAACTTATTAATGAAATAGTAAGCACTGACTTCAGTGGCCTCCATGTTTACTTCTGTACGACAGCCTTCTGCTGCTACTGCGTGTGACATCTTTGTTATTGTTCTTTTGCGCATGCAGTTCAGGACTGTGACCAGTTCACACTGGAATCTGATGTTGGCCACATTTAAAAAATCGTGTGAACACCAAAAATCAGAAACAGAGCAATAAATCTGAATTGAAGGCTTGTAGAGTGAACGTAGCCTTAGTCTTACTGATATTCCTGTTATTTATTTCCTATTTCAGGCAGCAGACAACTTCTCCACATGTAAGAGTAAGCTTAAAACTCTCCTCTTTGATAGAGCTTATAGTCATGATTCTACTATCTTTATTGTTACTACAATTGCCACTGTGCATCATGCCAACTACTATAATTATTATGAATCATATTTCTGTATATCTTTATATCTGTATCAGTGTCTCTGTGGCAGATGGCTGCCCACTAAGAGCCTGGTTCTGTCTGAGGTTTCTGCCTGTTTAAAGGAAGTTTTTCCTGGCTGCTGCCACACTAAATGCTTGTTATTGGGGGGAATTGTTGGGACTTTGTAAATTATAGAGTGTGATCTAGACCTATTCTATCTGTGAAATGTCCTGAGATAACGTCTGTTATGATATGACACTATAAATAAAAAATTTTAGTAATCCCTCTGTCCTCACCACTCCAACATTCTGTTTCAGTTGCTCTCAAAATGCTGTTTCTCTGGAATTCTCAATTCATATTTCAGGTATTTATCTGACAATACTAAAACAACCTCCATCTCCTACATGTAGATAAAGGTCAGAGCATTGTACTGCAATGAGAGAAGGGAAAGGTGCTTTAAGCTATTATAAGGGCTTGAAGAGACTTTATTCACCTCAGGTCCAGTGAGTCAGAGTGAACTTTGACCTTTTTAATGCAACATCAGGGGTCTTCATATCACCCTGCTGACTCCTCTTACTGCCTCTTCTTTTTCCTGAGCTTCTCAAACAGCGACATCCCGACACTCCGCGGAGGGCCAGGCATCAAACAGCTCAGCCCTCTGAGCGTTTCCCCAGAGAGCCGCCACACTCATTTCCATACAAACAAAATCCTCAGCTCTCCTCTCCCCTGTACTACAAGAATAGAGAGCAGTCAAACAAAGGGAAAACAAGTAAACAAACAAAATGATGTATATACATGTCACTGGGACGAGAGGGAAATACCAAGGATTACAAGAGTATGTATGTAAATGAAATTGAATTTTTTTTTTTTTTAACTTCTGTCTCTGGTGTTTGGGACTGGAGGGAGCAGAAGGAAAAGAGGCTGTGATACACAGATGAATCAAAAGAAATGTGCCAAAGCTATTTGAAGACGCTGCAGTGAAGCGTAGTTTCAGCTCTGCTCCCAAACATAGCTGTGATATGATGATAAGTGAATTACCTTCAAATCAATCAACGACAAGGTTGCAGAGAGTAAAGGAATGACTTGTGAAATGGACAGAGAGTATGGGTCAAGCTCCAAAAATGCGGGATACTACATTTCCCATACTGCAACTTAGTAGCATTTTTCATTGGATTTCCTGCTTGGTAAATGGCCTCATCTTTCAAACCCCACACTTGAAGGGTTTTCGTTAATTGAAATTTTTGGCTGCTTTAACTAATTGTTACTATGTTTAACAACCATATCAGAACATTATTTAATGCCGTGCCAGTGGGTGTAACACACACACAAAGAGATGAATACACTCAGCTTGTTAAGTTGTACTAAATCATAAAATCCTTTTTATCAATACCTAAAGTTTTCTTACATTAACGAACCTTTCCTTTTGTTTGTATACTTCTAATTTGCAGCATTTCTAGGAAGTGAGATTCCAAAACACAACTGCAATTTAAAAAAAGAGAGAGAAAGAAAAGGAGATCTTCGAGATTGTAATTTTAAGAAATGGATTGGGCTTTATGACACTGATACTGATCCATAAAAATAAAAAAATAAAATGGTATGGATCGGCTTCAATCCCAATCCTGCAACAAGAGACATTCTTTATTATATCGATCCTAGTTCAGTGTTGAATGTGGTTCCACTTTCTAACTTTTCTCAGATGTGTTTGCTTTGCCTCTTTTTTTCTAAACTTAACCTATCAAGTTGGGGTGCCTAAACGTAGCCGTCATGTAGCCTACCGGTCGCCATTTCACAGCCTCTAAATAGGACGGTCATATTTCGTAAGATATCACTCGAACCGTTGTATGAGAATACGTTGGATGGTTAGCTAACTAATGCTTGCTGAGGCAGTTCACTAGTTAACCCTTCTTCATCACGATGGACCCACTGGGAATTGAATAAAAAACGCTGACATTGTTAGTGTCCTGCTCATTCAGCAACACAGAACTATATATGAATGATAATGATAATGAATATACTGTATGTGTGTGTTGTGAGAAGGGGTATTCAGGTCTCACGTATACCGCAGGGCTCCAGCTGGTGTGGGATGGGGGGGTTCTTTGTGTCCCATGTAGGCCTATCCCCCCTTTCCTTGTCTTCACCCCCTGTCCCTCATATACGCACACATCAACACTACCCCCCCCCCCTTGACTCCCCCGTCTCCCACTAACAGGATTAGAGGACGGAAGGTGCTCGCTCGGCAGACCTCACGGCGTATGCGAGAGACAGAAAGCAATGGAGGTGGTCTGTGTGTGTGTGTGTGTGTGTGTGTGTGTGTGTGTGTGTGTGACAGGGGCTTAGTGGGAAAACGCCCTCTCTCATGTAGCTCTGATGGAGCCCAAAAGCTTAGAGTCGGTGGCCCCAAGGGACAAGAGACACAACTGGGACTGTGGGTCTGTCTATGTGGCCATGTGTCTAAGCATGCTCTGTGTGTGTATTGAATAAACAGTATATTAAACATACCAAGTATTGTTCACTGTTTATTATATCCTCACTGTGCTTTTCAGCGTGACTTGATATACATTTCCCTCTCTTGATTGTATAAAGTATGCATCTCTGTACAAAAGATACAAATAGTCATTTTTATCTAGATGTGGCTACCACAAGGATCGAATGCAGGTATTGTTTGACTGGAGAAGTTTCTTGGTACTGGGTTGATTTGGTCGAAACCTTAAAGGTAAGATAAGATGAGATAAGATAAGATTTTATTATCCCGAAGGAAATTTGTCTTGGACAAACAAACAATATTTGCTGTTTACAGAATTCAACACAACATAGTGCATACATACATACATACATAAAGTACACAGACACAGACTGCTGCATCACTCTGCATGGACATGCCCGTTGTACAACACATCATAATAGTCGTCAAAGATAAAGGTATTGAGTGCCGACACACAGCCCTAGATATGACACACAAAAAAAGACAAATTGTATCAAGTCTTACAAGTGACACTTTTGTTTTGTTTATGTACACAGCTTCTGGGCAAAAAGATAAAATATGAAGTCAATATACAGGAGATATACTGTATGTACTCCTTCATTATGTGACATTTTCAGTCTTGATACCATGACGGACGTGGCAACACAAAATCAGACTGTTAACACTCAGATTCAGAGTCTAGACAACCTTGGTCCTGTCAGCTAATTCTGTCAAGAAGCCTCTTTGTCACGGTGCATTACATAACCTCCAGGTTCACATTCTCCATCAATGTCTTCTTGAAAATTAATTTACAACTTCCCTTTGTCCCCTCAGCCAAAACAACTGTCCCAGTCGTCCTCTATGAAGAGTCCTCTTCACACTTGTGCCCATCATAGACACAAATGTGTGGTTAAATGAATGTGCATGGGTCTATGGGTCTTATGTATGAAATTGACTTTCCATTGAATGGCATATTGTCACAGGCAGCACGCTTCAAAACCTGGCCCATGATGCAATAAGGATGAAGGGATCAGGGGCTTTACGGCTGTAGGAATATGTTGCCTGGACCGTCTGTCATGAGGAGACATGAAGTAAAGTAAGTGTATCACACACTTTGTCACTATATCAATACACAGTATCAGATCACCTCTCACTCTCGTTTTTCTACAACCATTGCTTAGATAGGGACAGATAATGGATTATTTAAGGGCCCTGCACTCATGTTGAGCCAACAGGCCGCTGTCAAGCACTGTTTGGAGGAAGCAAAAAAAACAGTTTTCTTGTGTTGAGTCTGGTACTAGTGGCTCTAGTCAGCCTTTATCAGTGGCCGTTTGTCGGGGCAGCTGGTAAGAGTGAGCTCTCTTGAATAAGTGAATAAGTGATTTAATCAATTTTCATCCACATTTTCCACTTTCCCAAACAAAAGACAAAGAACTGCTAAAACCAGTGAAAAGCAGAGCAAATTCAACTGCACCAATTGCAAGTTTTTTGTTTTGTTTTTATCAGACATATATTTTCAGTTCTTATTCAAGGTATATGACAAGACCATTTAAAGGGTAACATTCAATGGCATTAAACAAGTTGGCAGCTGGCAGTTTGCTCCCTGGATTGGCACATCCCATTTATTGTACCTTGATTACTTCTGTCTGTTCAGTTTGGTGTGTGTGGCCACAAATGACGCACCACAGTGTGTGTGTGTGTGTTGCCCTTAACTCTGTATTGTAACCAGTTACAAATTGGGCAGCCCACCCTCTCCAGTCTCTCACCACTATTAGGTTGTGACTTGTCTCGCATTGCCGGACCAATCACAATCGTCTTGGGCGGAGAAACGGCGCCTCTGCAAAATAGCATTGGGCGACTTGTTTCGGTGGAACATGTGTACGTTGAAAGGTTGTTTTAGTCGTGCAACAGAAAACTCAGATCGGACAGATAGTCTAGCTAGCTGTCTGGATTTACCCTGCATAGATCCAAGAAAAGGTTAACCATAGTCCTCATAAATCGACCTGAGTTTAAAATGTCAACACAATGAAAGCCCAAGGTAATGGATATCCTGGCAAAATGAGTAAAATCCTGCAGAGTGATCCCGGAAGTGGAACATTGTGGACATATCTAGGGTGTTATGATCCTGTGTTTGGCTCTGGTTTTATTGGGGTTTTTTTGTTTTGTTTTTTCTTTCTCCTCCTCTCCTCTCTGCAGTGGTAGGGAGCGTGGCTGGCTTCCTCAGGCAGTTGACGAGGCACGTCTGTATCCATTCACCTCATCCCTCTCTTCATAAAAGCCTGGTCTTCACTCCACTACTATGCCAGATAATTTCGTCACGTTCGGTATCCCGTTTCTTGTACCATATATTCCTACCAGTGAGGTACTTTGTGATTCTGGTCGCTGCTGTTGGCTGGTCCACTTACATGCATTTGTTTTTGTCTCAGCTTCAAGCTTGCCACGCTGCCTACCCCGTTTTTTTGGTTTGAATAAACTTTTGTTCACTAACTTACCTGTTTCCGCTCTGTGCTTTGGGGTCCAAACGCCACTCGTTCATAACACAGGGTGTGACAATGTTATAATATTGGATGGAAAATCAAACACTGGCAATGGATTGTAATGTCCTGTTCTTACTTGTAAAATGAACTTTCCCAAACACTGTTGAAAGTTTGCGGCATGCATTTGAGAACAGTTGCAGATTTGTAGACATCTGTCTTCCACTGTATCACCATGCAACAGATGTCTCCACAGAAACAGTAATAATGTCCGATCTGTACCTTGTGTGTAAATGCAGCACGGGTCCACCTCTTGCCTCAGAGCCCTGGTTTCCAGAGAGGCCTACCTGCCAGCGCAGGGCACATCAGGAGGGCCAGCACTCTCATTACAGCTACAATGAAATAATTATGAATGCCGCGCCGAGACCTCATCACAGGAATATCTATTGTATTATTTATTCAGCCAGTCCCCTGGTTCAGGGGGAGAGAACACATATAAACTTCCAGCCTTGCTCCTCTCCTCCTCACTCAAGCTCCTGTTTGCTGCTCAAAGCAGAGGTGTTCGCTCGCTTGCTCTCTTTCTTTCATTCTTTCTTTTGTTGTTCTTTTTCCTTGTTTTTTTCTTCCGAGATGAGACACAGGGACTATCCATCGGGGCACTGAGGCCTTTACACGGTCAGGCCTGCCAGCTGTGGACGCTCTGCACCCTCATCTTTATTTAAAAAAATCTTTTTTCTGTTTTTATTGTTTCTTTTCATACAACTGGAGCAACTCATCAAAGGACTTCAAACAACTAACTGGGATTTGTGGAATGCATTCTTAGTTTTTATAGAAATACTTTGGCCAATACAAGATGTTTACAGCATATAAAGGAAACAGACCTGAGTGTATGTGTGTATGTGTATGTATATACACACACACACACACACACACACACACACACATATATATATATTTATTTTTTATTTATTTTATTTTATATTTTTGTTCTAATGACTGCAAATCAACATCCCTCGATCAACTCGGCACAAAAGAGAACGAGAACTTCTTTTTTGATGAAAGAAAGCAGGATAATGTTGGATGACAGCCAGACATACTTGTGAAGAGAAACTTTGTTTTGCAGAGCACAGAGGGTCATGGAGGACGATGCTTCAGCAGCAGCAACAGCATGCAAAGCTACACAATAGGCCTCATTCAGAGGCAGCACTGGATGTGGAGGTGGTGCAAAAGTGGATGGACAACAAAGGAGGATAAAGAGAGAGAGATATAGAGAGAGAGAGCGCAATGGAGTGGCTGGGATGACAGCTGCATCATGGGGATCAGGAGGGAGGCGTCGCCTGGGGCACAACAGGTGAGTGATGCTGCTGCCTGGCTGACTGTCCGGCTGGTTGACTGGAAGCACTGAGCGATGGCTAATTATTACTGATTGGCTCTCTTGGCAGACATGCTGTTTGAATGAATGACGCCTAGTCTTACAAATAAGTAGTTGACACAAAATGAAAAACCAGTGACCTATCAGTGATGCTTCAGATTAATGGACATTTAGTGTCATTGGATTATTTTTTTTTATTTAGGAGAATGCTCACAAACAACAAGATGAGAGTAAAAGTGTTAGCATGAAGTCAAACTAGCAGGCCCAACCATCTGTGTTGTTGTTGTTGAGTGGTTTAATCAATTAACCAAGCTAAATGTCTGATATATTCCTTCAGTGCGTGTTTTAATTGGCAGTAACTCTCTGACTTGTTGGCTGATCGGCTGCATGGGAGACTACTGCTGCTACAAGGACTCTGAGTGTTGTGCTCAAACAGATCTTGTTACACCTTGCCAGAAAAACAAATGTTGGAAGTCTGACTGGTTAAGATTAAGTTATTGTAAATAGAAAGACAAAATGTTTCTGACATCTGTGATTCACATAAAATAGTTTATTATTCATGCTCATCAACTGTGCAGACCCGAGAACCCTTAAAAAATATAAACTACAACTTTTAGTTGAGTTAACACAGCATCGAATGTAACTGCTCTTAATTTCGTGACCCTCAGTTGATAAGTACATGCTCATCAGTTTCAAATAATGTCTGTTTATCTTTTCAAAGGACTATGCAGCACTATTGCAACTCATGTATTTACATGTACACCCATGTATGAAATATAATTGTGTGACATTTTCTTTCATCAGTCTTAATGCACAAACAGGAGCTGAATAAAACTATATAACATATTTTTGATGATTTTAATGAGTGATAAACTCAGACTTGCAACTTCTTTTACATTGTTTCTGATAATCCACTTTCCTATAATTTCATTTTAATTTGCTAATGCTGTGTGTGTGTGTGTGTGTGTGTGTGTGTGTGTGTGTGTGTGTGTGTGTGTGTGTGTGTGTGTGTGCGTGTGCGTGTGCGTGCGTGCGTGCGTGCGTGCGTGCGTGTGTGCATGTGTGCGTATACTGTAGGCAGAACTATGTTGTGTTTTTAGGGGTTTTAATTATTGTTGCTGTTTTGATGTTGTTTGTAATTATATAAATGTTTTTCTTGGTGTTTTATTAGGCCTTTGTCATCCTTTTATTTTTGGTCGTATTTTTCACTTGGTTTTTATTATTATTATTTTATTATTAATATTTGTTTATTTTGTGTTTGCCCTTTAGCAAAGTCCTTTGTCATTGCCAGTTTCAATAGGTGCAATATTATGTGAGGCTAAAATAAAACAAATCCAGTCATGACCATGCTCTTGACATGACTTTTGACTATTTTACAGAAAATGATCTCGATGCTGAGTAATTCAATAATGCAGGCATGCATTCAGAATGAGTTCTTATCCCTTAAGAAATAGTAAAAATTCAATTATAGGACATTTTCAGGAAAAACTTCCCATTAGAAAACTCCTTAAGACATACAAAATGTACATGTTGGTCAGCCGATTCTTAGAGCGCTGCAGAAATCTCACTGTATGTGTCTTTTATTTATTTCAATCTTGCTGGCTGATGCTTTCTCTGCCAGTGAGAAAGCTGCGCTGTTTGTTGTGCTCTGCAGGGACAGTTTGGGTGCTGCTTGGGACGCAATGAGCGCGCTCCATCAATAATGCAGAATGTTTCCGCGGTAACTGCCTGGCAACCACGGGCGCAGTGGCTGCATCCTGTATGGGAGAAAGAGAGGGGATGAATGAAAGAAAAGAATGAGAAAGAGGGTGTGAGACACAAGAAGAGGAAGAGACAAAATGGGTGAAAGAACAAGGTTTACGAAAGAAATGAAACAGATTGTGACCGGGATAGCTCAGTTGGTAGAGCAGGTACACGTAGAGGTTTTACTCCTCGACGCAACGGCCGCGGATTTGATTCCGACCTGCGGCCCTTTTCTGCATGTCATTCCCCCTCTCTCTCCCCTTTCATGTCTTCATCTGTCCGGTGGAAAATAAAGGCCTAAAAAGCCCCCCAAAAAATAAATGAAACAGATTAATGCAAGAGGAGTGAGTGAGGAGAGGGAGGAAAAGATGGAAAAAGGAGTGAGAGCAGGGCAATATAAGAGAGAGGGAGTGGAGGAAGGAAAGAAAGATGAGTGGAGACAGGAGAGATGGGAGGAGTGGAGTCCCATGAGCACCCTTCTTTCTGACTTAATACCTTTATAACTGTATAACAAAAAGTACATTGCAACTCCATACTATCTGAATGACCAACACAAATACATAGACACAGCAGCAGCAGCAGCAGCAGCAGCTGCAGCATATGTGCCTGATACATCGTGTGTTTGTTTTGTGTCTGGGTGCCTATCTGTTTTCCACAGTATTCCAAACTTAATATCACCATAGCATCAGCACTGTGTACCTGCAGAGATAGGGGTCTTGTGTGTTATTGTATTATAGCATTAGTATTATAGTTATAGCATTTCCAACACATCCTCATACCTAATCGACAGAATAGGTCAATTTCCAATGACTCCCAAAACAACATATATGACCATTCTATTTATTAAACACGTGACCGTTACACGTTACCGTGACTGTAATACGTGACCGCGGTGGCTGTTTTAATCATGTGAAACGGAACTAGGTAAGTTCAGGCAACAAAAATACTGAAGGTTAGGAAATCATTATGGATTGCCTTAAAATGAGTCACGTAAAACTACTAAAAATGAGGATTTAAGTGCCTCACGGACTAGGGTCCGTAAAAGCTGACAGTTGACTTTTGGCTTTCACACGGAACACAAACCCTGGTCTCCTTGGTGAAAGTCCCATCCACCACCATCCCAACCTGACTCCTGATGCAGAATTTGACGCTCTTATACTTTGTCACCTTACTTCCTGCGTTGCTCCCGGGATAGTTACTACGGCCGCCTAATAGCAAACGTAAATATGGGGCGTTATGAGTTGCTTGCACAATCGTCCATTTTCTGGGTCAGGTCGGAGTATTGTAAGCCTTAACGCCAGTTTTCCCCCGACAGCAAATATTAACAGTGTATAATCTTTTCCACATTAGCAGGCTGAATAAAACAGGCTAAAACATGTCAAGCAGCATGGCCCTTTAAAGGTTCAACATTTTTGGAAACATTCTTATTCACTTTCTTGTTGTGAGGTAGATGAAGAAGTGTAGAGCTGGATCCAGGAGGCGATTAGCTTAGCATAAAGACTGGAAACAGGGAGATACCGCTAGCCTAGCCTCTTTCAAATATAAAAAAATACACCTATCAACACATTAGAAATGAACACATTAGTGTGCGTGTGTGTATGTGGTTTTGTGTGTGTTTGCAGTTAAAAATTCTCTCTCTGTGTTTAAAACATTCATCACTCACCTCCTCCCCTCATTTGTACCAGTGAATTATTAAACGCTCACCTATTTTTCAATTATTTAAGTGGTAGATTCCTGCCTTTTTTTGTCAAACTCGGGTTTACAGAAAGATCCGCATTCATTTAAATCTTCAATTTCAGCCTCATCTGAAGGTATGAGGCATGCTTAGGAAGTTGTTAGACGAGAAAGGCTTGATAAAGGCCACTAAACTTGTCTAGATGATCCTTTTAAAAGGACTGCGTTACTCTAGCTTTAACTGAATCATTACTGTGTGTATGCCAATGGGCTGGCTTAACTAATAGCCACAGTTCTCCTAATTCCTCCCAACAAAACTTCTGTATATCTCTATTGGATGGTGGACTCCTCAGTCTCTCTGTCTCTGGTGGGATGGTGCAGTTGGATGAGGATTCCTTCCTCCCCTCTCTAAAACATGATTAATACTTGATGCTGCAATGATATCTATCCTTTGAATGGTTAGGTGCTTGAGACTATGGGAAGATGACACTCTTTGTGTGTGTGTGTGTGTGTGTGTGTGTGTGTGTGTGTGTGTGTGTGTGTGTGTGTGTGTGTGTGTGTGTGTGTGTGTGTGTGTGTGTGTGTGTAGGGGTTTTTATACAACTTTGTCAGGGTGATTATGGCCACATGTTATTGATTACCAGACCAGTTGAAGTGCAACATCATCATAAATAATTCTTCTGCCTTCTAGAATAAACTATCACCTTTGTTGGCCTCCCTGACCATGTTCCATTGAAGAGGGAATGCATTTTTTATGTTTTTACTTGACCTTAATTTAAGTTGTACAAGAGTGATTTCTTATTTACGAGCTCTCGCGGAAATCAACAGATGTGCAAACCATTTAAGGCACCCAATATGTCTATGTATTTATTCACTAGGGAATATCTCATCTATAATCATGCTGTATTTTTTTGAAGCTTCACCCAAACGCCAGTGATATTGTGACTTTTCACTGGGAAATTTAAAGTTTTATTTCTATGCAAACACCCATACAACTAATAATTCATATTTTTTAAGATGACAAAGTTTTCACATTCAGTTGAAATGTCTCACAGATTAACAGATTATACAGTTTCTAGACATATTAATTGATGTCTAGAAACTCTAATGTAGAATATGATAGTTTGTTTTAATTTTATATTCTCTTAATAAACCACTATAAATATTCAAAATACATAGTTTCTTTATGAGTTTGTTTAAATTGTTCGTGCAATATAGGCTACAGTGTGACGACTGTCTTTTGCTTGCATACAAGTCATTGTAGACGTGTCTTTATTAAGCCATGCTTTCCCAATGCAGCAGCCACAAGACAATGACTTCCCTTGAGAGAGTATAAATATTTAAAGTTAATGTCGTTTCCATTCTCGTTTCGCCATCTGCAAAGTCAGATGTTCAGGAATGATGTGTATTTTAGGAAAGGAATTTGTCTACAGCTTTACAGGAGTCTTCAAATAAGTACAGCAACAGTAAGTAGATATTTTTTGATGGTTTTTGTGCATCCTGTATCATCCTAACATTCACCAACGATGGTCTGAAAACCAGTCAATATCTGGTGTGACCACCATTTGTCTCACGCAGTGCAACACATCTCCTTCGCAAAGAGTTGATAAGGTTGGTGATTGTGGCCGTCCACTCCTCTTCAATGGCTGTGCCAAGTTGCTGGATATTTAAGATTTATTTATTTTGATTAGGACAATGCACATTAATCAACATTTCTGTAAATGCTCCAGTGTTAGCCAGTCGGCTAATTTTCAACTGCAGTCCTAGTTGCATCCATGTCTTTATGCTGGGAAAAAACCAGAGGACCCGAAGGAAACTCACACAAGCACGGGGAGAACATGCAAACTTCACACAGAAAGGCCTGGGACGACCTGGGTTCAAACCCAGAACCTTCTTGCTGTGAGGCAGAAGTGCTAACCACAAAGCCACTGTGCTGTATTGGCAGTACCTGCAACATGCTGACATATACGCCGATCCAGAGCATCCCAAACATGCTCAATGGGTGACATGTCCGGTGAGTATGCAGGCCATGCAAGAACAGGGATGTTTTCAGCTTCCAGGAATTGTGTACAGATCCTTGGAACATGGGGCTGTGCATTATCATGCTGCAACATGAGGTGATGGTCGTGGATGAATGGCACAACAATGGGCCTCATCACGGTATCTCTGTGCATTCAAAATGCCATCATTAAAATGCACCTGTGTTTGTTGTCCATAACATACACCTGCCCATACCGTAACCCCACCGCCACCATGGGCCACTCGATCCACAACGTTTACAAACCGCTCACCCACACAACGCCATACACGCTGTCTGCCATCTGCCCTGTACAATGAAAACCGGGATTCATCCATGAAGATAACACTTCCCTTTTTCCAGAGCTGGTGGCAATATTTAACTGCCATTTCCTCCTATATTTGTTTTACAAGAGGAAAAGTGTCTGTAAATGAAATTCTGAAATATGTCTATTGGTTACTTTACATTTTCTTTCTTAGATTTTCTTTATAACTTACTGTTTTTACATTTATTTATTTCACTTCTTAGCCAGTGTAATGTTGTTTTTCATTTAGTCTGCCATTTTATTTAACACTTCCTGTCTTTTTTACTCACTGTATAACTCAGTTGTTATACAGTGCTCATATTATGCTTTATAGCTTTTTCCTCTGTAGCTAAAACAGAGAGCTCAACACACAGGGTGAAAAGAGGAGCTGCAGCAATGTGCAGTACAATAAAATATGGTGTTTTTTGAAAATTAAACCATGTAAACCTATTCTGATGTAACCTCTAAATACAATTATGAACCTGAAAATGAGCATAATAGCAGAGATAGAGCACTTTAAGTTTCTTCTGTAAATCACACTGAAAGTGTGAAATGTGCTATCCAAATTCACCTTGCTTTCCTTTTTGTCCAAAGAGCTTTAGACCTCCATTATGTCTGCCGGGCGTGCATTAAGTCACTTAAAAGCCCTCTCCACAAAAAGCCAAAGACACACACATGTTCAAACAGTAACAAACATACTAACCACACACAGAGGACCAGATATAAAAATGAGAAACAAGGGATAAAAGCGACCGTCTAAGAGTGTCTCTAAGCATTTTTCTGCATGTGAAGTCGGTCCCTCTGCCTTCTGCGATGCTCTGCTGCCTGTTTGATGCCTTTGAGACAGTCTCATCCATATTGCATCGTCTTTACTATAGCTCTGATCGCTACTCATAGAGACATAAAGCAGCACAGAGAGAAGAGGTGAAGGGAGTGGGGTGAGCAGGGTTGAAAACAGGAGGGAGGAGAAGGGGAAGGAAGACAGAAGAAGGGGAAATGAAGAAAAAATATCAGGAAGAGATGAAGGACAAATTGGAAAAGAAGAGGATGGAAGGAGAATTTATAGGAGTAGGATAAGAGGAATGAAGAGATGAAAGAGAGGGGGAGGATACATTTAGACAAGTTGGGAGAAGAGAGAATGAGGAAAAGGAGGAGGATTCAAAAGCGAAGAGGGAGACGCTTTTATGCTAAATGACACACCCGATTCTTGAGTCATCTTTCTCTTCCCTGCCTCACACACACACACACACACACACACACACACACACACACACACACACACACACACACACACACACACACACACACACACACACACACACACACAGCCTCCTGTCCCTCTGCATTAGGAGCTGCCTGGGGGCATGCAAGGCAGAGATACTGAGAGAGTGAGAGTAGAGTGGTGGTTGGGGGGGAACGGCCTGTTAAGAGCTGTCATTTAAATAAAGGTTAGCCAAGGGAGTGAATGGGAGCAGCCTGGGTTGAGTGTGTGTGTGTATATATATATATCAGTCAGAAGTATGTACATTGAAAGGGTTCTTTGTAGCTAATCATTCCCCCATACTGGCCACAAAGTGATTCCTTTCTAATGCAACTATTGTTTAGGTGAAGTTATGAGGCTTTAGCCATCTGATTAAGCCAAATCAAGTGGGTGTCTTCGCCCTGGCAGTTTCATGTATTGCTGGTGTTGTGTTGGCTACAAATCTACAAGCAGCTAAGGATGTATAGGATGTATCTCTTTGACATGATTTTTTACAAAATACTGAGGTCCACAATCCGACCAGCTACCTACTGCCCAACCAGAATTGGCTGAGCAGAAATCTAAAGTTTTCATTGTTCAACTTAGTTAAGTTTTCTGTGAACTTTATCTTCCAACATCATAACAATAAAGTTGAATCTAATTTAATCTAATGATTGTTAGATGACTGTTTCAAAGCCTTCACCACATGCCAGGAATACAATTCTGGTAGAGAAACAATAAAGCCATCTGTTTAGTTTTTGATTAGATTGATTGATTGATCGATTGAATGATTTTTAATTCATGCCAGCTTAAAAAGTAAAACTCTTCCTTAGGTGATCAACAGTACAATGGACATCTGCAAGGAAACACTGTCTGTTGAAACTGTACTCAAAAGAATGTAACTTTGGAAGATAACATCTAGATTAGTCTACCCCAGTTTGCCTCATATTAGCTTTAGCTGGACTCTATATGTGTTGTATTTTTTTCAAACATACATAAACAGAGAAATCTTTTTAACTTGGATTTAAAAATTGCTGCATTGTCTGGAAGTTTGTTCCAGTTGCATACAGCATAGCAAAAATGTTGCTTTACCATATAGCGACAAAACTACTAAATATCCTAGGTCACACCTATAGTTTCAATGTAGAATTTCTAAAATGTTCAGTTGCGGGGAGGAGGAAATGCTACAATTACCAATAATTCTCAATGTACATACAGGCATGTGAGTAATGTATTATAAGACTGACTTCTGAAACCTATCCTGTAAAACAAACTCTCTAATATGAATTATTATGAATTATTATTACATATTATAATTATTGTTTGTTGTTCTGTTTCAGAAGTACCATTCAAATACTGTAAATAAAGTTCCCTGATGTGAACTCACATGAGAGATAGAGATAGAGAGAGAGATAAAGAGAGAGAGAGAGAGAAAATAGAGTTATAGAGAGATGGAGGGAGGGAGGTGGGAGGGAGGAGAGAGGGAGGCATGATGGGTTCTTTAGTGGTTGTGTGATCTCAGCCACCAGTTCCACAGCTGGTGCACCAGCAGGCAGCCCGGCCTGGCCATATGCTGCCTAGGCTGCTCCCATTGCTCCCATTATCCTCTGTGGGGCAGCCCCCCCTGCCCCCCCTCCCCATCATCACTACTGTGCTCTCATACCCTCCTCCACCATAACCACCACCACTTTTAGCCTTCACAACAACTACTGTGGTGCAAGGTAATAGTAGAATAATATGGAAAACTATTGATAAATTGATTGGAAAAGAAAAGTCAAAATGTGAGAATTTTCGTCTCAATATTAATGGAAAAATTATTGATGACTCTTTTGCAATAGCAACATATTTTAATGAATATTTTTTAAACAGTGTTCAAAAACTGGCTCAGAATTTTCAAATTGCTCATCCATCTCTTATAATCAGTGACAAATCTGATTTTAATCTTAGCTTAATAACTACAACTAAAGTTGAAAAAATTAATTAGCAAAGCAAAAGATATCTATGGATTTGATACTTCTTTTTTGAAACAACATAAGGACATCTTCTCTGATCCATTGACAACAATGATCAATCAATCGATTAGTGAGGGTATTTTTCCAGCAGCCCTAAATCCTGCGATTGTCACCCCTATATTTAAGTCTGGAAACAAACAAGACATGAATAATTATCGTCCAATAAGCATCCTCCCAACTGTGTCAAAAGTGCTCGAGAAGACTGTGGCGGAGCAACTTACCGCCAACTTTGACTCACAATCTCTCTTAAATCCAATGCAATTTGGTTTTAGACGCAAATACTCAACAGACTTTGCCTGTTGTTACTTCCTGGAAACTGTCAGGGCATATGTGGATCAGGGAAGGGTGATGGGAGCAGTCTTCCTTGATCTGCGTAAAGCTTTTGATAATGTTAATCACCAGATACTTTACAGAAAATTAAATCAATATAGTCTCTCTGAGCACACTCAAAACTGGATAAGATCTTATTTGAGCGACCGACATCAGTGTGTACAAGTGAATAACATCCAATCTGCGTTTAGAGCCACCTCGATGGGAGTGCCGCAAGGGTCTATTTTGGGACCCTTGCTTTTTAGCATCTATATAAATGACCTCCCTAGAGTGTGTTCGGACGTTGATGTAATCATGTACGCTGATGATACAGTGATCTTCACTTTTGGGGATAACGAGCTGGAGGTTGCTGACAAATTATCAAAAGAGATGCAAAAAGTTGCAGTATGGTTGCAGACGTCCTGTCTGACCTTAAAAGTTGATAAAACGGTTTCAATGGTTTTTTCAAATAAACGTAAATTACAACTAACTCAAGAAATTCCAGTAAATGGACAAAAAATTAAAAATGTAAATGAAACAAAATATTTAGGTCTAGTACTTGATTCGAACCTTGGTTTTAAAAGTCACATAAAACAAATTGGTAATAAATTGAAATTTAATTTGATGAATTATAAACATATTAGAAATTCATTAACTACTGCAGCCTCACATATATACCTCAATACTATGATTGTTCCACATCTTCTGTATTGCATGTCTAGTTGGTCTCAGGCGTGTAAAACATCGTTAAAATTACTTGAATCATTATATAAAATGGCCATAAAAATTCATGATAAAAAGTCTTGCCAGTATCATCACTGTAAAGTTCAAAATAAATATAACATTTTGAGTTTTGAAAACCTAATTAAATATAATCACATTTCTGCTCTATTTAAAATTATTCATAACAACGCTGCTCCCCCTTTGAGAAAATTTGTCACATTGAATTCGGAGAGAATCTCTAGAGCCACACGGTCGACAGTCAGAGGAGAGTGCAGCGTTCCAAGACGTAGAACCACATATGGTCAACAATCGTTTTCTTATTAAGCAACGAGCCTTTGGAACACTCTTCCAAACGAAATTATTTCATGCACAAATTATAGTACTTTTACACACCTGACCAAACAGTGGTTATTATCAAAGCAAATTTGTACGCACTGAATGACTGTGATATGAATGATGTAAACTGTGAGTGAGTGAGTGAGTGATAGATTCCTGAAGTGGAGAGTGTTTCTATGATGTGAGTGAAGTAATGCTTTCATGTATTATTGTGTATATATTTTATGAATTTTTGTAAGTATAACATCAACCTGTCCAGGGACTGCGGGTGGAAATTAGCATTTTCTGCTATAACCTGGCACATGACATCTCTTCTTTTATAGACTATTGTTTTTTTCTGCATTGTCCCTCATCAAATAAAGAAATTAAAAAAAAAGAAAAAAAAGAAAATATGCATATACTCTAAAGTGTACATATAGTTCTTTAAAGCCTTCTGGCTTTTATTGTACATCAGATTGCTTTCATTATTACATTTTGATTTTATATTAGACACGCAGCGAATTTAGAATGCCCAGGAAAAGTTATGATACTGTCCAAACCAGAATTAGACACACTAATGAGGCACTGATAAATGATGTTGTCCTGTATATAGAGGCGTCAGCTCATAAAACGCTCACATTGGTCGTTTTAGGATGCAGTTACAAACAACATACGGTATTTCTTTGTCATTGATTTTTAGATTCTTCTTCTTACCTTCAAGTCCATTCACAACCTCGCTCCTCTGATTCTCATGGACCACCTTCATATCAACACACCCACCCGTACACTCAGGTCTTAACTACACCTCCTGCCCGTTTGACCACCATGGGCTTTAGCACCTTCAGCATCTCCACCAATCGCCTCTGGAATTCCCTTCCATCAGACATTCGCAACATTAACTCGCTTTCCCTTTTCAAAACCCACTTGAAAACAAATTATTTTTGATCAACATGATCACCACTCATCTGTACTTAGTAATGTTCTGTTTGTTTTTACTATTAGTATTTCTTTAATATTGTCTTGTAAGGTGACCTTAAGTGTCCAGAAAGTATTATTGTTTAGTTTGAAGAACTTGTCAGTTTTTTTTGTGTACATATAATTCCATAAAGCCTTCTTCAAGCTTGTATTGTGTCTATTCGGAGAATGCTTTTATTATTACATTTCCTTTTTTTTATATTATACGTTGGGCAAATGCAGGTTGCCCAGAAAAAGTGATTTGATACTGTCCAAACCAGAATTAGAAACACGAATGAGGCACTGATAAAGGATGTTGTCCTTAAACAGAGGCATCAGATCAGTTTTAGGATGCAGTTACAAACCACATATTTCATTGTTTAGTTTGAAGGACTTAATAGTTTGCTTTCTGGTGCAAAACCTCGGAGGTGCACTCAGTGTTATTTCACTGCTTCATGTTCTTGAAGGTGAGGAGATTCCTGCACAGTGCTCATGCATGTATGAGTAGGAGGTCTGGAACTTCTTCTTGTTATTTTAATCAACAGACATATGAATCTGACTAGTTTTGTTAATTGATAACTCATTTAGGATTAGGATATCATAGCGGAATGTGATGTACACATTTTAGTTCCCTTTTTAAAATAACATCAAGCTCATACAGTCAAACTCTTCTCTAACAGCATGTGTGGTATTTTAATGTGTAGATTTAGGCTGTTTGACCCACCTAAATACTTGATGCTATTTTTTTTTTCATTAAGATCATGGCAATTCATTTAATGGATAAGCAATGTCCTCAAATTCATATTTTGTCTTTATCTTACTGGTCTTGCATGTATCTGCTTACTGGCCATCTTTAACTGTGTGTTGGCAAGGTCTCTGTTGAAAAGCTAATCATTCCTCTCTGGAGTAAAAAGGATATTTTTAGATTATTATCAAAGGAAAACTGAAAGGAAAAACATGTTTTGGGGGAAACTATCTTAGACAAAAAGAAAGGCATCATATTCATCATTCATACAGTGTGTCCCTGGTGTATCATTGACACCTTAGTATTCAACATGTTGGTCATTTGTTCAAATAGCTTAAAATGCCAAAGCAGAAATCAGGATGATGATCTTATACCACCAAAAAAATTGATGATTTTTGTGTAAATGTAACCATAATCATGTCTCTTAAGATCTGGAGAAAAACAGGAGACTTGAATATTCTATTCACCTCAAGCCATTTTCAGCCACCCTACAGTGTCCCTCCCTCAATCTCCCTCTCAGCATTTACCCTCAGGCTTTTCTCAAGTCTCATAGCCCTCTTACCCTCTCGACTAGCCCTCCCCCTGCAACATTACAACCACTCCTGCCCCCATGTCTCCTCCCTCCTCCTCACCCTCTCTCCCTCTCCCTCACCCTCTCCTTCTCCCTCTCCCTCTCCCTCTCCGTCTCTCTCGTCCTGTGTGGGCCTCTGTCAGCAGCTTGGGGTCAGCTACACTTTCACAATTCCTGCTCTCACTGCTGTCACCAATCTACTTATCTGTAACCCCCCTCCACACACACACACACACACACACACCAAGCCACATAACCATACCACAGAAGCTGTCTTTTCATCTTCTCCTCCCTCTCCTTCCTCTGCCTTCATAATTGTTTCTTTGTACTTTTTTTTTTTTTTTGTCTCTGTAGCCACATTTGAATGTTCCTAAATTGATTATTACTCATATTGTAAAAGATTAATGAATTGTCACATTGAGTGGAAGATTGTAGTTTGAAAAATCGGCAAAACATTTGATTAGGAAGGGTTTAAAGCTCAAAGGTGAACCCTATCATTAGTGAGCATTTAGCAAATAATTTTTTTTATGTTTCAACTTGACTTGTGTGACAGCTCTAATTCACTCTGAACTCCCATTTGTGTTTAAAGCATTGATGGAATTGTAATTACTGTTTTCTTTTATTCATCTCACAGCATATTTAAATCTGAATATTATAGAGTGAATATACGTTTTAAACAAATTTATTAAATTGTTATTTTACACTTTTACACTTTATTGCAGATAAATTCAATCATAGTGATGATCATCAGCTGTAAGATGAGGCATTTCAGTCACAATTTAATTAAAATGTACTTATTTGTTAGCCTGGCTCCGCCCTCCTACGTACTTCCGCTCAATTTTCATTTTTTCTTCAGTACTATGTCTGGGTTTGCAGTATATTCTTGGGTTTTCTCCCGTCAAATCTTTACCTGTCCAATCAGCGAACAGAGGGAGTGGCTAAGAACGATGACGTTGAGTTTCGGTATGTTTGGTTATGGCAGATCGTACAGTTTTAAACTTCAACAGAGTACCCGCCTTCAAGGAAGTTAACACTTGTCAATGTGGCCAGACTCTCTGTACAAATGAAATGTACGAGAGCCTGGTAGGACTTATTCGTAGCCTATATTTGCCCAATTTATCATGTCAGCATACAGCAACAATAGCGACTTTCACGTTCTGTCTAATGTCCCAATAGTTTACTCTTTTCATTCTGCCCTTACATTATATTTCAACAGAAACATCACATTTAGCAGCATGCTATCAAATGCAATGTTAGGTAATATCCATGTCTCATCCATCTCACACAGTCTGGAAAAACAGACTTATGTTGTTGATGAGACGGATTTGGACAATAAATCACACTTTATATCCTAACTATACCATAGCGAAACTGGATTAACAGACTGGCAGTTAGTCCTCATTACGTATTGATATGGCAGAACATACTGTAAAGTGTGTATTAAGTATTAAGCACTTTAAAATTTTCCCTCTCTCCAAATTTGTGAGTCTTTAATGTTTTATTTACTTGGAGCTGGTGAGTATGATAATTTCTGCCTCTGCTGTGGGGAGTTTGGGTTTCTTGTGCCACGCTCTTCTGGGTGGCAATGTGGTGTTGCAGCACACACACACACACACACACACATACACACACACACAAAGATATGGACTGGCACAAACACATGAGGAAATACACAAACATGGATTTAGACACACATAAAATCAATGTAGGTATAAAATGTTGTTGCTTGTGAGTTTTAGTTCTGAGAGGCAGAGCTGTTATAAATACAGAAGCAAGATTTAAAGGAAAAATTCAGTGTCTTAGGTTTCTAACCCTGATATCTCAGGAAATCTCAGGAAAAGTCCAGTTTTACATGTTTTCTCTTTAACATTATAGTAATTTGATCATTTTATCAATAGCTTGTGATGTGTTTGAATGTTTCCCTTTTGGAGATCAATAGGCTTTTTTCACAGTAGACATTTTAACTTGTTATAGTAGGAAAAGCACAGGTGTGACTAATAGCATTACCGAAAATGTCTTATGATTGAAATGGATTTAAAAAAAAAGGCCTATTTACATCCTAAGATACCCTTAAATACTTGTCTGTGGGCAATGATATGAAGTTGTGGTACTGCTTTATAAAAGGTCTTTGTTATTAATGGCTCATAATCAATCTATAAAGCCGCATAATACAATGTATTGACTATTGATAAAAAATTGCATGTTATAAACCTTTCATTAAGGGTGCCTTATTAGAAAGTGTTCCAACGTTTTGTTTAGAAGATGATATCTGTCCAGCCCCCACCTCATTCCAAGGCTGATGAAGTGGTGGGGCGCCCAAAATTTTTAAAAAGGGATTTTTAAGAAGCTGACAGTAAGCTGGATATGTGCAAACACGAGTGTGTTTATTAACAAAACAACAAAAAATATACTTAAACAACAGGCACAAATTGAACCCAGATAGATACACAAGTTAATGAATTAAACTGAGGCAAAATAACAGCAAACAAACAAAACAGCAACTTATCAGCAAGGTGCCCAATCCTTCATCCCTCTCCCCTTCTCCTGAAGCTCATTTAGCTCAGCCTCACCTAACTGGCACCTACCACCTGGATGGGTGAGCAAAAATGAAGAAAAAATTACAACAAAACACTCAGATCTGGAAAATACCATGACCTGTAGATATATTAGTTATTGCTGATATTTCTAGTTATATGTATATGCATTCATAACAACAAGCACCCCAAATAATATAAAAATGTTAACTGCTGTAAAACTATTTTACCCATTGTGGTAGCCACTCCCTGCTGAAGGGACATAATCATGCAAACCTGCAGGCACTCTTCTTAATTGCACTGGTGAGCAGCTGATTACCTTACAGGCAGCACTAAAGCAAAACACTATGTCCCCATGAACCAAACAGGCCTATAGTCTCCAGAGGTGTCAAGTAACGAAGTACAAATACTTCGTTACCTTACTTAAGTAGAAATTTTGGGTATCCATACTTTACTGGAGTAATTATTTTACAGCATACTTTTTACTTCTACTCCTTATTTTCACGCAATTATCCGTACTTTCTACTCCTACATTTTAAAAATAGCCTCGTTACTCATATTTCAGTTCAGCTTGTTCATCGTTCAAAAACACACACACACAAAAAAACCTATCCAAATCGCTCTATCTGGAGAGAGTGAATGTGATTGTGGTTGGATGAGAAGTATAAACATAGCTATTCCGACACCCTATTGGTTTGTACGCGATCCATCAAACTGCACAGACCCGGTGCTAATACGCCACCGGTGCCTTAATGCCCGTTATCTACCGGACCGAATAGCAACGCGGATTTCGGTGCCTTATTTCGGTGCCACTTAGATGCCTGCGCTTCTCTCTGATGCTCCGAAAACGGACGTTAGGGAACTGAAACATCGCCGCACGGGACGCTAGTTAACACTACAGTTGGCAGCAGGTAACATTAGCCTAGCGTTAGCTAGCAGCTGGAGTAAACATGATAAAATGCTGAGAGCTAAACAGTGTAAACGTGTGTCTGTATTTCACTGGAGAGGATTGTAACACCAGACTGTAGCTGCCGGTGTCTGAAAAACACAGACACAGAGATGTGTCACCTTTTTCAGCCCTGAGTTTGCAGGTACGATTTTAATATAACATTATTATAGTCATATGGTTTTGTCCCCACTTTTTGGGGTTACGTTTTTGTCCTTAATGGCATTTTTCCCCCTTACATCAGGGGTCTTCAACGTTTTTTTAAACCAAGGACCCCATAACTTAAAGTGAGATGTAGCAGGGACCCACTACTACATATTGTATGAAATTAAGTTGCATATTAAACTGGGCCTACAATAACTGTTAGGGCAACCTAAAGCCTTCTTATGTACCCTTTTTTCATAAGCTATTAAAATATTAATTGTTGGCATGATTTTATAAATCATATTTTAATGTTACATATGTGGCACAGTAAATCTAGGATTAACTGTATCTGTGGGCTGATATCTTAGTGACTACCTTACATATAGGCTAGTAAGCCTATCATCAGTGGGAATTTATATTTGCTAATAATATGTTGGAATTATGGAATAATTTGGAGGCCCCCCTGCAATGACTCTGAGGACCCCCTGTTGAAGATCTCTGCCTTACATTACTTTTACTTTTATACTTTAAGTAGTTTTGAAACCAATACTTTTACACTTTTACTTAAGTATAAAGCTTGAGTTGATACTTCAACTTCTACAAAAGTCTTTTCAAACCCTAGTATATATACTTCTACTTGAGTAATGAATGTGAATACTTTTGACACCTCTGATGGTCTCTATTCCCCACACCAGACTCTGTACCTTTGGAGACAGAGCCTTTAGTGTTGCAGCCCCATCTCTCTGGAACACCCCCCCCTGCAGATCTTCGAAATGCTAACACCCTAGACATTTAAAAAAAACTCATGAAATACCACTTGTTTACCACAGCCTACAACCTCCCTTAGTATAGCCACTGTAATTCTGTAAAGTGTCCTTGAGTTTCATGAAAGGTGCTATATAAATAAAAGTTATTATTATTACTATTATTATTATTATTATTATTATTATTATTATTATATTGTCATTTTGCACAGATCAAATGATAATGTATCAAATAAAATATAACTGAAATTAAGAATTAAACAGACACAAAACATTGTTCATTTTGGGAACAGGGCCCAGTGAAAAGGGAGAAAGGCAGCCTTTACACAATAACACTGCACACAAACAATAACTATAGTAACTTTTAGTGCAATAAAATGTGTAAATGTATTCATTTCCAGTATGCTTATATTTTTTATTTAGAGAGGTCTAAAAACTGCCTGAGTTTTTGAGTGGGGAAGAAATTCAAGCAATATACTTTATGAACCAAAATTTGTGTGTGTGTGGAATCTGCATGAACACAACCTAAGATGCACCTCTACACCCCCCTTAGTTTGGCGTCACAGTGCAGTTATATGCTTTTTTTTCTTAATTCATAGCACAGATTTACAGAACATGGACAGTCTGTTATCCCATAAATAAACTTGTTATGGGATGTCAAAGGTAGTATAACCACATATCTCTGCATAAAATCAAAACAAAAGTGCATTAAACCCGAGTCGCACATTTAGATAAGGTTGACCTTCCCATATGAAAAAGCAGAGGACACACACACTTTGATACATTCACGGGGAAACCAACACCTCCAATGTATCTGTGTGTATCTGATGCTGCAGGCTGTGGTTTGTGGGTTGGGCCTCGCTACTTTCCTCCCTCGCTTCACCCCACACAGGACACAGCAGTGGTCAGTGCTGTGTTGGTTAAAACAGCACGACAACCAGGTCGAATGTCAGAGAGAGGAGAGGAAGAGGGGTGTGGGGGGGTGGGTGGAAGGCTAATATGACACCTCTTCTCAACATCGCTTGGAAACTCCAATACATTACACGCACACTAACACACACACACACACACCTTTGTTTACTAAACATTCCGCCTTTAAAATATTTATTAGAGTTGGGAGGCTTAGTGTGTGTGTGTGTGTGTGTGTGTGTGTGTGTGTGTGTGTGTGTGTGTGTAAAAAGAGAAAGAGACCCGTGTGTGTCAATGAGCATCAGTACAGATTATATCTTACAGATTCCTCACTTCAGTACTTTATGCTACTTTATACTTCGCCACTTCATTTCAGGGGACAAATAGTGTGTTTCTTTCTCAGGCATAGTTACTATTTACTCGACAGATACACACCTTCACAAACAGTTAATCAAATATGATACAGTATTAAACCACACAAAAGTATATAAAGCATTTAAAATGAGCTCCACCTTAACAAGCTGTAACATTTAAGTACTGTATGTGTCTGTGTATTAATGCATCAAAAATTATGATTCAATAATATAATAACTGACAGTGGCCATTCTGCATAACGAGCACTTTTACCTTTGACACTAGAAGTACATTTTGCTGATAATACTTTTGGACTTTTATCTAAGTGACTTCACAATCCATACATTTTGTAAAGTAAATCTGAATACAACAGTAAAATATAAAGTTGTGGTAAAATCTGCCAGATACAAGAATACAAATGTGTGTAACCATGGTAGAGATTAAATGGTCTGACTGTAGAAGTTATCACTGCAGTGTAAATGAATAGGAAGCAGTAAAGGAAATAAAGAGTCTGTTCAGATGCTCACATTGTTGTCAAAGGTCATAGAGCTCCACATGGGATGTAACTCAAGACAGCAGTCCAGGCAGGTCGAGGGTCAAACAGGAATAGAAAGTGGAGACAAATTTAACCTTGTTCTTTTTTCTTTCTTTTTTTGCTTTCTCCCTCTTGTTTTCTTCTTCTTTCATATCCTATACATTGGCTCCTTTTAGGTAAATGTCTATCAGGATTTCTAAAAGGCCTGAATGTTATCTCAAACTTGTAAGCATGAAAAGAAGACAGACGGACACACACACACACACACACACACACAAATACACACACACACACACACAGTCACACTCTCTTGCTCGCTCTCTAATCACATTTTGTTTCATTGTTTTAATTTGCCAGCCCTTCCATTTCCCTCCTCTCTCCTGATTCTCATTGGACAATGAAATCGGGAGTGGGAAAGTGGGACCGATCCTCATAAATCATTAAGCAAGGTTTGTTTTGCCTTGCGAATGTAATTAATACATAATTAATATTTAAAGATCGACTCGTTTATCAAATTTAATTTCTCCACCGCAACAGATGCAGTGCAACTAGGAAAACAAACAAATGGAGGAGGTGTTTGTTTTGGGGGGAATCTGAGATGGAGAAAGAGAAAAGAATGGGAAATAAACAAAGGAGGGAGGGAAAGAGAAATTACCACTAATGAGGCAGAAATGAGGCGGCGTCTTAATTAGCCGACAGGTAGCAGCTCAGTCCCAGAGGCACATGAAGTTAACTCAGCATCTTTGCTAAGTCATAAATTAGTATTGATGTCTTTCTTGATTTTTTCATTGAAAGTATTAAGTTATCCCTTGTGTATCAAATGTACTATATAAATACATTTTGACTGGTCTTACCATGTCACCCTGTCTTCAACTGATGCTACTATAGTGTATGTTAATTCATGTTCATATGTGTTTTGGATTTGGATGTATTTTTCATAGAGACAGATGCTCAAATTTAAAATGAGCAAACGATTGTTTACATAATTCAAAACAGAAAAAAAAAAAACTTGAATTGTATCCATATGAAATTAGGAACAATGTTAACCCTCCAAAATCTGCTCATTCTGCTTTAATTTATCCTTCCTTCTCTTTTTTTCTCGCCCTCCCCTTTTTTTTGTCCTCACTTGCCCTTTGCCTCTGGAGACGGTCATGAGAGCGAGGCGCCCTGCACTGTTAAGTAGGACCACTTTACCCTGTCAATACATTCAATAGAGCGCTATTGACTTGAGCTGTGAGACGGGCTCCTGGTGACCAAGAAAGAGAGGAAAGATGGAAAGAAAGAAAGTAATAAGGAAACATATGGTCACAAAGGAGAGATGCAGCACTTTGGCTGTAAACCTGATATTGTAGTCGATTTGTAAAACAATATTTATCGGTCGTTTACTTCATCAAACCTGCAAAAATGTAAATTAACTCACAGAAGGTACATTACCTAAGTTGTGTTACATTTTTCAGGAAAAGATCATTGTTAAGCGTTCACCTCTTCTATGTGAAAAAAAAACAATGAATAGGTTATAGATTGTAATGGTTGTTTGATTGGTTATTGTACAAACGTAAAGGTAGATCTCCAGTTCTCAACCTTCTGAGTTGCTCCATGAACGGCGAGTACACAGCTACCAAAATGTTTAACCTGCTCATGTGAATCAAAAGTACATTCACGTAAAAATATAACAAGTTATTTAAAGTACAGTTGTTAACAAAAAAAATGCCATTCAATTTCAGTAATAGAAGTGATGTGAATTAGTTTCTTCATGCACCTTTAGAGAAGGTAGAAAGGAATCAGTGAGATGGGAATAAATGAGAGGTAGGCGCTTTTAACAAAGATCCAAGAAAAAGACAAAACAGGCAAAATTATGTAGAGACATAGAAACAAAGAAATAAACCGCCTGCTTTCAGACATGTCTCAAAGTCCCTGAATGATGGCGTTTGAGCGATACATCAGTTTAGCATGCTTTATGTGTGTGCGTGTACCTGCATGTCTGCACGAGTGAACACACACACACACACACACACACACACACTTCCTGGCCTTGATGCTCCGATGAAAGCGGTTCCTGGCTAATGGGTTAATTTCATTCCAGTGCTCTCTGCCATGTTGAGGACAATTAGCCCCGAATGGAGCTGTGAATATTTAATAACATTCTCTGGAAGACACAGAAAGACAGGCATTCATTGGAAGATAGATAGATAGGGGGTGGTGGGGGGGAGAGCGAGAGAGAGAGAGAGAGAGAGAGAGAGAGAGAGAGAGAGAGAGAGAGAGAGAGAGAGAGAGAGAGAGAGAGGGGAAGAAACAAGGAAGGGGGGATAAACCTGTGGTGGAGGAATGAAGTCCAAACAGAGAAAAAAATAAGAGACAAATGCCTGTTAGGGGAGTGGGGGGGGTGGGGTGGGTTAGAGGTGTTATGAAGGATGTCAAAGTGGTCAAAGCTTAAAATAATGAGGTAAACGTATGTAAATGTAATCCCTGTGAGCAAAAACCTCAGATTTCAGACAGAACACTTTTTTTCTACTCTTGGCTCAAGCCTACATCACCTTGCACCAGATTTCTTTATATGGTCACCTGCTCCAGGCACATTACTGCAGTGTTGAGATATAGCTACATGCTATCGCCTGGGAAACTTATAGGTATATCTTGGTTGCCGATTTTGCTAATTTCTCCCTAATTTCAGATCACATTCATGCTAGGAACATGTCCGATTGTAAACATTGCAATTATGGCAAACACACTGCTACTGCTACTGCTACTACTACTACTACTACTACTACTACTACTACTACTACTACTACTACTGCTGCTACTACTACTACCCCCATATGAATGACTTGGATGTCCAACATGGTCCACACATACTGTAAGCGAGCGCAGTATGCAGAAAACTTTTACCCTTCTTTTCTAACTGAACTCCAATATTTCTAACTTACTCAATGGCTCTCTCATAGTTGAATTGAACTCTCATTTACTTGCCCACTCAATCAATTATTTGGTCGCTTACTCATTTATTTACTCGTTCACTCTCACTTGCTCTTTCTCACTCACTCTCTCTTTCTCTTCTGCTTTCTCTCTCGCTACACATTTTTTCTCTCTCCATAATTTTTGTCTGACTCTGACTTGACACTCCAAACGCAGCTAAACCTACTCAACAAAGGCCAATACTTCCTGCCATGGATATACCAATGAATTAACAACCACATTACTTCATACTTATTGTATTGTTTCAGTTAACCTTGAAATTCAAAACACATCACTTCCTTCACTTCTTCATTTAATGACAAACTTTACAATACTTTGACCCTGAAGTAGAAGTTTGAGCAGAGGACTTGTACTTTGAGGTATTTGCTGACTTCTACCACCAGAGTTGACACAGACTGACACAACTTTTCAGCACTTGGAATCGTGTTAAATATATTATGGAAAGAAAGGAGAGAATGAAGAAATAGAGATTTGTTTACCTTTCGCTCCACAAGGGCATCGTTGCTCTTATTTACGAACTTCTGTCACCTGTGGACTCAACAAGGGTGAATTCACAATTACAGTGAATGCGAGATGGCAGATTGACAGATGGACCGGTCAGTTTGTGCCCTGAGGTTACAAGCGTGATTGCTACAATATGGCATGTCGATCAAACTCAGCTGCAGCATCTTCGGCTTCCACAGAGAAAGATAGAAAACAGAACAAAACCCAAATGTAGTGTAGGACCTTTAATTGGTTAATTGATCCCCATCTGACAATCAAATGTCTGAATTATTAATTGAATAGATGACAGTGTTGAGGAGGAGATCTGAGGAAAGAGTCATATTGATTGTGTGAGGAGCATTGATGCTGATGGGTTGTTATGGTGATGAGTTTTTTTTTTTGGGTGATAATGGAAGGCTCATTATTGAACAGAGGAAGGTATTGATTGTTTGTTTGACAGCTTTACTGTCTCCATGTGTCAATATGTAATGGATTATATTACATGTTGCATTCATTTGACTTTTCCTAAAATGTCTTTGTACAAAACAGCTTTTATAAAAAAAAAAATTTTTATTCCCACAGAACTTGATTGTTTATCTTTTATGTACTTTGAATCAAATCTGGCAGTTTGGTTACCTGATATTCATTTTATTGTTATTTGCTGAACCAACGCATTGTCATGAACAGGTTTGTATGATATCGTATGAAAACTTATGCACAACAATTCGTATGATATCCTACAAAATTACGGTGAGTCATATGACAGTTACTGAAGGTTACTGTGAGCCAGCTACAGAGCACCGTGAGGCCCCGGTCGTTTCAGTGGCCGTTGTCATTAAGTTTAGCCGACAAAAAGTGACATGCAGCTGTCATGTCCTCCTTGGCTACTAGCAACTGTGTGGAGGAGGGGTGGGGGTGCGGGTGGTTCGCGATCACGGAAAGCTTGTATCATGTGGATGCGCCGACAGTTTTGTTGTCATTACTTAGAATTCCTCATGGGGGAGACAGAAACTACGCTTGGTTGGGTGAAAGTCTTGTGTTTTCCCCTTAACTTCTTCCGGGACACGAACCCTGCTCCCCTGCTTGAAAGCCCTGTGTTTTATGACCCACCCATCCTCCCTACGCGGTGCTTCACGCTATTATACATCAGCAATCATTGTGATGTAATAAATATGTGGAATATATACACATTTCCATTGCATTACTTTTTATAGCTAAGAATGGTTCATGAGAACAGCCTGACTGAACATATTGTACTTGTTTTGAAAAGCAGCATAAAAAATGTGATTATGATAAAGCTTCACTAGACAAAATGTATTTAAAATGCATTTGTCTTATTAGTATACATCATTAATTGAGGTGACCAATAGAATCACATGGTAAAATATGAGGAGGATTTCTGGGTAAATCATTTAAAATGTCTGCAAGGCAGCTGGATTCTCACAATATCACAAGATCACACAAGAATTGCGGAATCATATATCACACGAAAATCCATCTTGTCAGGCTTCAAGTAATGCGTTTGTGTCCGGACCAGAGTTGGCCGGACCAATCAGCATCCAGTGAGGAGCTACAGGCAGCTACGGGCGTGGTTTAGGTGTGTGCTGGGCGACTGTTGCTGACAACAATGGTGGCATCTAATGAGGTAAGCATAGATGCTGCAACAGCATCAGTTATATCACAACTGGAAAGTATTTCTTAACTGAAAGAAGAGCAAAGAACAGCATTGAAGGCTTTCCTCGATGGAAAAGATGTTTGTGCTCTTCTCCCGACTGGCTTCCACAAGAGTTTGATAGACAGATGGTTCATCCAATCATCTGTCAGGTTGTTGTTTTTTAAGTATCTGCCCTCTGTATCAAGCACTTTGTGCTACATTTTTATTTAGAAAAAGTGCTATATAAATAAAGTCTGATTGATTGATTGATTCACAAGTAATTTCTACAGATTTTGATTATTTCAAAATGCATGAAAGACACTAAACAGTTGTCATTCCAATTTAGCTGTGTATAGCCTTGCTACCGCACAGGGAAACATTCTGGGGTAAACACAGTGACTTTGGAAATAAGAACCAGTGCCACATACAGCAGCCTTTCTGGTTAAGCTTTACCTGGAGCCGTGGGAGAGCATATGGCACATGGGCCAAAGGATCAGCTATGCAAACTACTGAATGCTATCCTGTTACTCTGTGGTGACATAGGCCGAAAACTAGCTGTTGTCACTGACAGCTGCTGCTCATGAATGCCACACTTGTGCTAGGCTTGATGTTGAAGCCAGAACAACATGTATATCTTAAATCAAAGATCTTAAGATGTGGTTAACATGATGGAGCAAGTAGAAATTAATCGAGGAGGTGCAGTTGGGAAAAACTGCAATGAGCTACTGGTACCAAAACAGGACTAACTATCACTAAAAATATCAGAAAAAGCAATATATGATTAGTGTGGATTCAGTAATTGGTAACTCCCAAAAAATCCCCAATCAGCGCAATGATCTAATATGCCATGGCTTGACAATAAACTAAAATCTTCTTCATTTTTTTTGGATGTGATAGACTTGAATAAATTTGTTTAAAAAAAGAATCTCTAATTGGAATTAAGTATTGTACTTTAGTAGTATTTGTTTTTTTTCCCATTAGCTAAATTATTTCACTTAAGGTTTGGATGCAGTTTGAGTAATGGTTTCACTTTATGTAAAACAGTCCTTTAGTCTAGTCTCAGAATAATCAACTTTACTCTTCATATGTTCAGATGTCCCATGAGAACTTCCTTCTTAAGCAGATCTTTTTCATTTCAGCAACAAAAAACAAGGAATCAAGTGAATTACTCTCTGCTTACAGGCCACTTTCTCAAACCAACGCTGTCAACGGCAATTTTCTATCATGCACTCTAAGCAGTTTTCTACTCTTATTCCCTTGTGTATCTGGATGAAATGAAGTGCAAGAGCATAATGCACCATATTGATATCTGACATGTCAAAACGTAGCAAATTACCATCTTAGAGGCTTGCAAAGCCTCTGACCCAACCTCAAGTACATAACATCCACACTTGCTCATCAGGTCCCGTCATTCACCAGTCGACAAATGCGTTTAGTTGCCTTCTTCCCTAAGCTTTAAGCTTCTGCCGTCCTTTATCATAACTTTGGCTGTGACCAGGTTCAAGAAGTTCATTTCCAAAGGAAATCTCCAAAAAATGACAATAATTAAATTGTATTACTACTGTAAAGTATAAATATAACACTGTGCTGTTAAAGTAATAGATTTATATGGACTGAACACAATATTGTAACTAAAATGGCTCGGAGCATTGCTGTGTGACCAGGAAATGTGCTGGGTATACCATCAAGCACTCTGAACCAAGATTCAAGCTTTAGTCAGCTTTAGCTGTCACACCTTTGAGTACTGTCCAGTCAAGTGGTCATCAGCAGTTTATGTTGTACCAAATGGTTTGATGATGGATTTTCTTTTTGCATGTAATGAACTGTTTTGAATGTATATAATTGTTTGTTAAATTGTGTGATTTCTGACTTCATGGGGTTAGCTGAGGATCCTAATAAACTAAACTAAACTGATGTTACAGCCTATTTTAATTCTTCATTTACAAAAAAACATGACATTTGTGAACATTTAACAGCATGGATTTAGCTGCCTTTTAAAAGCTGAGCAATGAAGTTGCTATTTTATCGAGAGTGAAAATATGGATATTGTATTCAGTGACTGTCAAAAAACAAACAGCATCAGTTATTTGTGCCAATGTCCAAAGCAATCAATGTTTACATCAACCTAACAGGAACCTCAGAAAGTGTCTGAATTACAATTCTTGATGGATATGAGATCATTCATCTAACTCTCGACAAGAAAGCAAGAAAATGTCCCCAAAATGTCCGGCTGATCAGAAAATGACCATATAAATAATTCTTATAACAGTCGTTTGAAACAGTTGTGGGAGGCTGAATGATGTAGTCCAGTCAGATCAGAAACACTCAGATGGGTCATTTTTGAAGGCAATGTCATCTATTTTTTGGCGGTTATTTTAGAGAACTTACTGCGTATTTAAAATCTTTTTTTCATTCTATTTGGATACAATAAAGTTCAGTGAATCATAGTTGAGTTGATGGCTGACTGTGTGCATGGTTCTGTCCCACAGGAACATTATGAAAATAAGGACAACCTGCAACTCACAGGACACAGGTTCAATAGTCTGCGCCGCGGCTCTGGGACTGTCCGCACGTTTGTGACTGGGTTGAAGAATCCTTGAGGAAGAACTCACCTTCCTTTACTGGAGGCCATTGTGAATTAATGTCATCAATACATGCTTAAAAACTTGAAAATGATCCCACTTTCTTCTTCAATTAATTTCTTTTACCGGCTTATCTTCATATTTAGCTTCTCTTTACATTTTTTATCACTTCACTAATATATGTAATCATATGAAAATATAGCACAACTAAGGTACGCTATAAGTACAGGTGTTTAATCCAACACACTTCATTGTCAGATCTCTCTGTTCTCTGCTCAAATGCTGTTTTCTTCCTCATGTTCACTGGTGTGTTTGGCTGAAATGAAGTGCACGAGCATAATGCACTGTATTGATAGCTGGACATGTCAAAACACAACAAATTACTATCCTACCATCTTGGAGAAAGACTCCCTAAGATTTGATCCATAGATCATCTGCACTCAGCACTCATCAAGCTGTCTCACTCACAGGGGCATTAATGCGTTTTGTTGATTTCAGCATTCCAGAGGCCATTAAAATGAGAAAGCACTGATAGGAAAACCGTATGAACGGAGAGCACAGAAACCTTACAGACCTACCTACCTAGATGATGAGTTGTTCATGTTTTGATGGACATTGGTTGCATTAGGGGGTGGAGCCAATTCAGTTTTTTTAAAACCATAATACACCTGCCAGGAACAAGGTCAGGCGACTATAAATAATCTGCTTAAATTCAAATAAATGTAACATGCTCTCATATACAGTACATTAGACAGGTATCTATATAGTAAGCACATTAACCTCCTTCTTTCAGTGGCAGTTTTTAATTAAACAAACCTGTACGTATTGCTCAAAATGACACAATGTACTGACATAATGCGCTACCCAAATAGTATACGTATTGCACAACTAACATATTGCACAACCCCAATAGCCTACATATTATACAAATGACATAATGCACAACCCAAATAGCCTACATATTGCACAATTGACACATTTCCACAAAACACATGCAGTACACAATGACATATTGAACAATCCAACAGCCCATGTATTGCACAACTAACATATTGCATAACCCCAATGACCTACTTATTGCACAATGACATAGTTCACAACCCAGCCAGCCTACATGTTAGTGTTGATAAGCTTAATGGACATACTATAGGCACAAATGAGTGTTTATATTGGTTTAGCCTGCATTTAGGAACCATGAATCTTCTACCAGAGGGTAAAAGCTGAAATTCTGGGTGAAGTATGTGGGTCGGATTGAAAAACTATGACTAAGATTACCTTTGACACACACACGTGATGCAACAGATGCACACATATAGACACACATGTGTAAATACACTCAAAAAGAAGAGCATGAAGCATCAAAGCCACCACACAGACTCACATGGCAATAAACACACACTGTGGATCATAGGCCTGTTTACAGACAGACAGACAGAGCAGACGGATGAATAAATGATGTGTGTGATGTATAATGAATGCCTCTTGTTCATTACACATTCTCACATTCAACAGGCCATTCCACAGGCCACAACACTGTCCTCACTGTCTGGGTCTTTATGTGGCAGATCAGAGTGCTAGTTAGACAAATGTGTCTGGGAGGTCGAAATAATCTCATTGGTTAATTTAAAGCTCTGTGGGTGGAGCCAGAGAACCACAGCAATTTCTTTTGGCGGAATGTTCGTCACAAAAATACTGCATCAACTGAGGATGAGATTTTGTGGTTTATTTAAACAACACAATTATAAGAATTTTAAACCTGTGGCTAACGAATACCTAACAGACATTCAATTGATCATGTAAATTAGTTAGCATTTAGCTAACGTAGCTATGTAGCTACGTTGATTCAGCCACAGACCAGATATGTTTTTCTATCACCATGTTTCTGTCCCTCCTAAAGCAATGTCACCTCATGTTCCCCCTGCCCAACATGGGCAGAAGAAGTTTGTTTTCCAGAGAATAAGGATTGACTGAAGCGTTGGCATGCAGGAGCTCATCAGAGTAACCTGGAACTCCTGAGTGTGCCCAGGCTATGTAAGCCTGGCTGCAGTGCAGCCTGTAGCTGGCTGCTACTGGATGCTGATCTTTCACGTTTCGTTGCTTTCCTGTTTGGTTTTTTTATGTGGTTTAGTTTGTCTTTATGCTTTGCTTGCTCACACACACACACACACACACACACACACACACACACACACACACACACACACACACACACACACACACACACACACACACACACATCATCATCATCATCACTCACACTTACACCACAGATGATACTGACAACCACACTCCACACCTTAATAATCCTTTTATTTGGTCTAATTCGGTTTAGTTTGATTTAATAAAGTACATTTTTGGTTAAACTATATCATTGTGTGTCTCCTCTTCCCTGTGGCCTAAGAACCGGGTCATACATATTTTTTCACTATTTAGAATGTATTATTGTATAGTATATATTTTGTATATATTTTTCACACTTATTGCACCGGAAAGAAACGCATTTTTGATTTCGCTGGGTGTCTGGCACATATTTTGAGAGAATTGACAATAAAGTTGACTTGACTAATGTTTTCATATAGAACAGATTGTCGAAGGTTCACACATCCCCTCTCAACCTGATTGAAAATTCCTTCTGTTCTGATTGAGGCATTTTTATCCGTATTATTATTGTTGTTATGTTTGTGTCCCTTTGGCTCTGCCCATTAAGGTCCAGAGACTATTCCAGTGCATTCATTGGCTGATAGTCATAGTGACCTCCACAGGACACACAGGCTAAAAGAAAATACAGAGGATTAAACAGTAGCTAGATAAAGCTCAAAGATCAGAGGGGGGGATTAAGGGCAAGAAAGAGAATGAAAGAGGGAGTTACAGAGCACCCTGAGGGGTGAGAATGGAGGGAGAGAAATTAGGGAAGAAGGGGCTGATGATTACTTTGTGTTGTTTTATAGATGCTCTCATATAACTCCTCTCTTCCTCTCCTCCGGCCTCCTCAGTTCTTCCTCCAGGCACAACATATGACAGATGTCAGGGGAGGACGGTGTGTGTGTGTGTGTATGTATGTGTGTGTGTGTGTGTGTGTGTGTGTGTGTGTGTGTGTGTGTGTGTTTGTGTGTGTGTCCCAAGGTTGCTGAGACAGGGAATGTTAAACTCAGAATGTCTCTGCAAAAACTTTCAAAAACTTTTTTAAATGTCATGAAATAACATTTTATGTTAAGTAACATATTGCATTTTTGGAGATGCGCAAGAGAGGGAGAGGTGTGTGTGTGTGTGTGTGTGTGTGTGTGTGTGTGTGTGTGTGTGTGTGTGTGTGTGTGTGTGTGTGTGTGTTGTTGGCTCAAAAATGGAAAATGATGAGCATCCACATGTTTCTTTCACGGTGAGTGGGACAGTATGGACACAAACTATAAGTATGGTCCCACAAACTAATAAATCATCTGAAGCCTATGTCAACACACATCATCTTGTGAACAGGTATATGTATGTAGGTAGTATTTATGGTAAAGTTAGATCCCACAACCCTCCTAATTAACATTAACGCCCCATCATTTCAGACAGTTATTTTTTTATAGGTTTTGATAAAAAAAAAAATGTATCTGTCTGTTTTTATTTGTCTATTCAACATTCATTAACTGTGTCTAAGAAAAATGACCAATACAGTCAGTCATCAAAAAGTATTTCTTGGATTGTGCCATCTGCCTATAAATCCATATGAATATCGCATAATATTGTTTTTGTCATGTTATGGTGTCTCTGTGTGTTGTTATTTTTTTTAAATTAATTTCCCTTTTATTATTTCCCAATAATATTTCATGCATTTTATTTTCATCCTCATTGTGAAAAACAAACACATTTCTTTCTGCAAAGCCCTGTCAGGTCAGCTTGAGCAGGAAATACAAAAGGAGGGGGGGTATGTAATTGGCGGTCATCTGGAAAACCAGGTCCCCTTTTTATAAAGAGCGAATCAACCTTTGACCGTCAGAGCCCAGTCCCCGCTGGGGCTGATGGGAGCAGAACAATAGGACCTGCAGGCCAGCGCGCTGCTCTACAAGTGTTACAGCGCCGGGGGTCGGCCATGTTACCATACGTTCATGTCGAGACCTCTTAGATCTGGCTTCACTGCACAAACACACACACACACACACACACACACACACACACACACACACACACACACACACACACACACACACACACACAATAAAAAGTTAACCTCAGAAGCTCTTAATTAGAACCTGTATAATTGGAGGAATAATTGGATTTTCTTTGAGGTTATTGATTCAGCTTTCACTCATCATCTGTTTAAATGAATCCAAGCAGAAAGATTAAAAAGCTTTCAGATGACAATGGGCCCTAAATTAAACTTCCGTTGTCATATTAAAGGAAAAAATGCATAGTTATAAAATGTTCCAATGTGTACTTTTTCTTACTGTTTGTTTACAAAAAATAAAAACTAGTTAAAAGTTTCCATTTGACACATTTCACCTGCGTCACAGCTGCACCAGGTCGCATTGTGCCACGAAACATTATCTCTTGCAGCAGCCGGCTGTTTGTTTGTAGTGATTTGTGATTTTTATTTTTATTTTTTTAAATAGTGGCTTAGATAAGTCAGTGGCTTAGTTAGAACTGTCACCTCACAGCAAGAAGGTACATGGTTTGAACTCTGTAGGGCTGGCCAGAACCAGTCTGCATGGTTGTCCTTTGAGGGAGCCCAAAGATATCTGGGTATTAGGAATACTCATGCCTCTGCCCTACAACAAGGACGACATATACTGTATAACCACTGACATGCCAGACTACTTAGTCAAAGTAAGGGAAAGATTTATTTCACGTCATTTAACAGAAGGAACTGCTAACTCCAACCAACAGTTTTTTACGTTAACCCCTGTCTGTCAAATCACTTCATCTCTTTGAATTTGAACAACAGATTCACCTTTTATTCCTGGCGTGGGTGGATCGTAAAAGAAAATCCTTTCTTGTTCTTGTCTGTCATTGTTTTCAAGACAAGAGGGATCACGACAGCTCAAACCGACACACTCCTCTGGTATCTCCCTGGCTTTGTGTGGCGCGTGGCGCTATTCGTTGTTAGCAGGTCAGGCTTTTGTTTCTGGGCTTGTGTGTGTATCACTTCAGGTGTGTGTATCGGATGACCTGGCTGCGTTGAGTTGGCGGGAGATTCAAAAAGTTAAAGGCATATATGGGATAAACAACAGTATGAGGACGGTCAGTGGACATTGTTGTATTATGATACTGCATGTTGTGGGTCCAGTTTGTCTGTTTAACTATTCAATTCAATTCAATTCAATTTTATTTATAGTATAAAATCATAACAAGAGTTATCTCAGGACACTTTACAGATCTAGGTCTAGGCCACACTCTTTACAAAGACCCAACAATTCCAGTAATTATTATATATATATATATATTATATCATATAAATATTAGCAGCATATCTCCAAAGACTTTTGATGAAGATGTTTTATGTAAAGTTTAAAACATTTTAAAAATATCTCTCTGCCTATTTTGTCTGAATTTACTTGAATTAAAAATATACCAGGCAGGTAAATATCTCACAGCAAGTGGGCACAGCTGATAATAAGATGGGTTGAATGCAGAAGGACACATTTCTGTGTATGCTTAGGACTCTATTATTAAATATATTATGAAATCAATCATTTTCCTTTCGACCCTATCCTAATATCTTCATACTGTGCTTGTAATGTCTGCATGGAATGTTTTCACTCAAGAAAAAATAAATAATTTCTTGCAACAAACAAGTCTGTGTGTGTGTGTGGGGGGGTAGTGTGGTGTGTGTGTGTTTGTGTGTACCTGTACTTCCTATTGTGTCCTGAGTGGCTGTCGTTTGGCCTGAAGCCTGGCAGATAATGCAGCGTGGATCTTTAGGAGCGGCCACATCTGTCTCTGTCGTGCTGCTCTCAGGCAACCCTCAGAGTGTAGTAATTATCAACCCTGACGTCCTCTGCTTTGCGTCTGTCACAGTCTGTAAAACAGCTGACCAACTGAAGCCTCTCAGCCGTTTACCCAACAGGAATTATTCCAAACAGTGCGTGACACCTAACTGCTCTTTTAAAACTGGGAGATCTGTTTAAGCATAAAAACAGTAGATAAAACAATTTTTAAATGTTGTATTAACTGAATCTAAATACTGTATCTTCCTTCACAAACTGTACAACAGTTTACTTTAGCTTAATGTACAGATATTGAACCACAAATAAATAAACTTTGTACAGAGACCTGAGTTTGCAAATTGTAATCTACAGTTCAGAAATTGTACCACTATCTGAATTACAGCTGTACATCTATACATATTTGGGCAACGTAATCATCCAAGAGGATTATGCAGACAAAAATGTAACATGTACAGAGAAATTAGAAAATCTAAAATAAAAAGAATATAAATAAAATTAGATAGTTGTGGAAAACATTCCCATTCCCTGCGTTGGCTGACAATACCCTGCACTGTAATGTACTGTAAACCCAGATTTAGTTGCTGCTTGCTTTAGTGGCTACTAATGGTTATTAAAACCATATTCATTACTAAATCACATTAGTTGTTTGTAATAATCAGCTTAAGTATGCAGTGCACAGATCATATTAAGCAACATTTCTGTATGAGAGGGGCTCTGGGCAGTGAGAGAGTGTAACAAATGTAACAAATGTTCTTAAAGCCAAATTGTCATAAAGGGAAAAAAAAAACAATATTTAAAAAAAAATTATTTATGTTTGCTAATGATTTTTAGTAATGACTACTTATTGGGGTAGCAGTAGTAGTGTGGACTGGTAGCTGTTCACCTCTTCACCTCCTGGGCACTGCCATGGTGCTCTTGAGCAAGGCACCGAACCGAGACAACCGATCAGGGCGTCTGTCCAGCAGTCGCAGCCAACCCGTTCGCTCTGACCACTCCCCATTTGTGCATGTATAGGACCTGAGTATGTGTGTCTATTTCAGGCCTGTATGTAGTGTGTTCTAACAGAGTGTAAATTGTAATTTCCGCACTGGGGATTAATAAAAAAGTATAAATTAAATTAATGTAAACTTGATTTGTCTACTGCATCAGCTTACCGCTCAGTGTTAACATAACTTGACCTGTTAAGTTCCAACTTGTGTAAAAACACGGTTTAAGGCAATGGGTTTCCACACAAATTTCTAGTAAAGTCAACTTATTCGGGAAACAGTGTATAATACAACGAATAAAACATTGAGTAAACAGTTGAACATGTTAAAATGTCTCAAAGTTGGTAGGACCAACAAAAACAATGTGACCAGCCGTGGCTTTGGTAGGATACACATAGAAAATATTTTCACCAACATCTCGCTACTGATCCATAATGGCCTCTGTTCTGTATGTTAGCCATTTATAATTTCTGCCTTTCACAATTAATTTGGGTGAGAAGCTACACAGAGACTCCAAGCAATGTGTACATTAATAATGAGTCAGTCCAACTGTCCCAGTGCTTTTAAATCCACACAATATCCCCAAAACCACCCAAATGTACATTTATTTAATAGCCTGTAGTGCCGGACCATAAATATGTCTTCTGTTGTTGATATTTGAGAAACAGCATGCCAGTTTTACAACATCTTTACACACTTGAGTTTACCCAGTTGGTTTGAAAAGGGTTTAATGTCATGTTTGTGTCATTTTACTTTTTTATTTCTCCCTATGTTGGTATCAAAGCTTAATAAAGCATCACCCCAGACCCTCCAGCAGCAGGGTCCCGGCTCATTAAGTGTCCTCAGCCCACAGTTCAAGAAACCCCACTTCAGACATTCTACATGATGATAAATCACTTGCTTCATCTGCAAGGCATCGCCATGATGGATCATTTGATTCAGTGCAGTGTTACTAATTATCAGCGTAATGGCTGACCCCTCTGAATGTCAAAACCCATAATCTCATTCTGCTTTTGAGGGGAATGCCAATAGGGGAACCACATGCTAAAATGTTGGGTGCAGATTGCGTGCAAACACTATTGACTGACCGATAGGGAAATGTCTGCAGTGATTATGAACTACAGCCACTGAAATGACTTCCAGATGGGACGAATAATGGGTTCGTAAAAGGAAGAGAATAAAGCATTGGAGTGGCAATAAAAAAGTGGATAATTGTCTGGTTTTAATGAAGTCCTTTAACTATGTGTTCATGTTATCCTGTTGCATTGGCCAAAGAGTCATTTTTACCAAAAGCACTTTGGCCTTCCATTAAAATCTCCTCATCAAAAATCTCCTCAAATCTCTCCAAGGGATAGCCCAAATGGGTTTCAGTGTGACTATACTTTGTGCCGTGATTATTGTTGGTTGCACTGAAATGAAATGTTCTACCTGATTTAGTATGAAATTCACCTTCATAAACTGCTTCTGCGACCATGCCCTGAGGAACAGGATTTCTCTCTCTTTCTCTCTCTCTCTCTCTCTCTCTCTCTCTCTCTCTCTCTCTCTCTCTCTCTCTTTCCCTCTCCCCCTCAATCTGTACCCCCCAGCCCGTGTCCCCTGTCGAGTCTTGTCACCAAGTTGTCAGGACCGGCCTGCAAACACAACACGGAGTCATCTCATCGATCAATAAATGAAGAAAGGATGAACGAGGTCAGAGAGAGAGAGAAGATGGATGGAGAGCGGTCGCCTCTAGTTTGTTCTCCTGTTCACTCTCTGGTCTGCATTACCTGGATCAGAGAGCACACACTCCCTGTGGGGCACACACACACACACACATCCACAAAACCATAGACGGGAACATACACACACACACACACACACACACACACACACACACACACACATTAACATACACAGTGGTACAGCAGGGCAAATGATCAATTTACACCACTTAGTTGGTCATTTAAAGTTCATCATTTGGTTTTTATCTTTACTCTGTATTGATTCCACACACAGAAAGTGATCAGATAGACTCAGTGGGGCTGTGCTCATGTTATAAGTAAATGCGTCCCACGTAATATTTTTCTGAGCAGGGTGAATAAATAAATCTGTTCTTTCAAATATCATGATATCCACAGTATTTAATTAATGGGTGAGGCACCCCTGGTACAATTAAAAGTGTATGCTATTTGTACCCCTGGTACAATTAGCAGTGTATGCTATTTGCACCCCTGGTACACTTAGAAGTGTATGCTATTTGCACCCCTGGTACAATTAGCAGTGTATGCTATTTGTACCCTGGTGCAATTAGAAGTGCTATTCGTACCCTGGTGCAATTAGAAATTAATGCTATTAGTACCCCGCCGGTGCACACAGCAATGTGTTCTATTAATACCTTGTCAGGTATATCAATGTATGCTATTTGCACCCCTGTGCATTTACAGTACCTTGGCATATATTTACACACAGTTATCCATACTACTCATGTATTACACCTTTTTGGAATATTATCGCCCTGACATTCTTACCCTAACCATAACCAATCCCACTCCTCTTGCCTAAACCTAACCAACCCAACCAGAGCAGGCATATTCATGAGTCTTCCCCTACCACCCTGCAAAAAAAAAATTCGCGTTCGCGGGTCCTGACTTTCGCAATTGCATGCAAATTATCCAATCCAAATTTAAAAAGATAAGATCACCACATAGGAGAATCGAACTCCAAACCCCCATAACAAAGGTAAGCATACTAACCACTCACCTAGCAGCTCTTACAGGACATAGATCAACTGTTTACCACTTGGTTTCTTCAAGCCTCGGTTGCTAGGTAACCATACTGTATACAAAAAACTAGGTACTAACTAACAAACTAACGGTTGTATGCTTTCACTGAAGACAGAAAGCGCAACTGTAGTATCCATTTTCCGCTAGAAATTCAATTGTTATAAACTTTAGAGACAAAACTTCCCTAATATGCCAGTTTCTGCGGTCATGGAAGATGAACGTCCGCCATGATTTCGGTGCACGCGAGCAACGTTTTGTTGTTGTTACGTCACAGGGTGTAAATAGCTCAGCTGTGTGGCCGAGGCTATTCGTACCGGGGGTGCAAATAGACACTCCGTTAATTATATTTAAATACCATAGGAGATTGTATTGTAAAAGTGTAATTTGTCTTTAATATTCAATTGTTTACTACATGATTTTGCCACGTGAAAGCTTTGACTTAAAGTATGTCATGAGGCAGAGCTATCAACTCACCTGTTTGGGGGCTGGACATGAGTCGGTGTAGCGTTGGCTCTGAGGACAATGATGACAGCCTGTTGCTCACATGTTTATTCTACAGAGATCATCAGCCCGGGCAGCTCTGAGTGAATGATTTATATGCATGGACATTTTGGGCAGTCGCCCTTTGCAGCATTGTTGGAAAAATGTTACTTAGGCTATGTTCACACCGCAAGTCTTAATGCCTGATTCTGATGTTTTGCTCAGATCCGAATTTTCCACCACTCTGGCTTCGCCCTCGCACACACTCCACCTCCCCGGCGGTGCGGCGACTCGGGCCGGTGGTGCGCCCGACCCCGAGGGACCGGGATCCCACCTCAGCCGGCGCACGTCGGCTTTCACCCAGCTAGCAAAAAGTCGTCTATTAGACGTTGAATAGACGTAAATCTTCAACGTCTAATTACGGTCTCCTGAAGGTTGAAAATGAAAATTGAAAAGACGTCAAATTTGTCCGACTTTTCAACGTTGAAAACAGGTCGATCTTCAACGTCTAATTACGGTCTCCTGAAGGTTGAAAATGAAAATTGAAAAGACGTCAAATTTGTCCGACTTTTCAACGTTGAAAACAGGTCGATCTTCAACGTCTAATTACGGTCTCCTGAAGGTTGAAAATGAAAATTTAAAAGACGTCAAATTTGTCCGACTTTTCAACATTGAAAACTGGTCAATCTTCAACATTTACTCATTGCCTATTTACAATAGTCAATTCTCAAGTCACAACACATTAACATGCCAAATAACAGTTCAGATTAACATTTGAATGAAACAAAGCTTTAAAAAGTTTAGTTATAATAGCTTTATTTTATAAAACAGCACATTTTAAAGAAAATATAGTGCAATAAACAGTTTTTAAAAATTAGGTTACTGACGAGTGAGGAGGATTTCTGGTCATAATAAAAACACTTTGAAATGAGTTATGACTATGACATTTAGATATGTTGTACAGTGGAGAGTGCTCTACTAAACCAAGCTGATTCCAGCTCCAAAGTCTGTCACTAAAAGAAATGGCAGTCAGGAAATGTGGAAGTTCCCATTCACTCTATGACAGTGAGGTATTGCACTGGATATCTATGTATTTTAATAAAACTAGATACTTTGAACCTTTTCAAACTAAAAGGTGGGCCTGTGTTGAGAATACCTGACCAATTTGGTGTTCCTGGCTTCATGTTTAGGCTAAGCGTGCTCAGTATTATAGTTGTCATTTTAAGTAAAAAGGAACTTGTATTGAACACATACCAAAATAGAACATGAAAACACACTAAAAGAAAATTAATCTTAACATCTACTAAAATAGAACATGTAATAAAAAAGGAATCTTAAAAAAAAATTTATAATACAAAAATTAATCTTAACCAATTTATAAAACACAATTCAAAAAAAAAAACTTTACGCTGTGAGTGTGTTTTTGTCTAGGGCTGCAACTCTTTTGTGCCACCCAATGCGCTGTCCTTCTCGCCCTCTCTGAAGTCTTTTTTTGACAGGTGGAGTTGAGCCTTGAGCACAGTCAACGCCACCATCAGCCTGCCGTACTGGCTCATCCCGATCGGCCTTCTCTGGTGTCTGTTGAGAAAACACAAACACAAAACACAGTGAGGTCTGGTGTAACAGACATAAAATGGACTGAGTCTTCAAAGTACATATCTTAGAGTTTTACTTACATTTTGCAGCCTCGCCATAAACTCCCTCTCCCCCTCCAGTCCCGAGGTCCCTGACTCCTGGTAGGGGGTGAGGGTCTAGTGAAAATGCTCCCTCATCATCTTTGACGGTTACCGAGTACCCCCGGGCGATGACTGTAAATAGAAGCTGTGAAGCCCGCAAAGTAGCCGTTAAAATGGTGAGGGGAACACTGAGGGGAAGATAAACACACATCACTTTGCACGGCAGGCTACCGTTGGAGATGGACTATTTTGGCTATTTTGGAAAGAGGGATGCACACTTACCCAGCAACTCTGGGATCATCAGTTTGGCCCCGGCAGGATATTATAATGGCCATCTTGTGGCTTTTCACTGCCAGCTGGTGGAGGACAACGTTCCAGGTTATGTCTGTGAGGCACTTGACGGTGCGAAGCACGCTCACCGCATCCATCGCAGTCAGGCGAGACTGGGCCGACGGGGTTTCCCGAAAAAATATTTGAAGAACTGCTGTATGTTCCTCAGGTAGAAATTTGCCGTTGTGATGGTCTTGCCTACAGACTGGAGGTGGGCTGTGTATCTGCAGAAACATAGGCTTTGAGTTAGTCACTGTTCACATCAGGTGTGTGTCATAACCACTTCATATGTCCTACTTTTCTTTCTTACCAATTGAAAGAGGGAATTTCAGGTTACTTATTCCAGGGCTACGTCCACTGCCCCGGAAGAGGTTTTTCAGGCTTGTTCCTGGCTCCTGCTCCATTTCCTGCTGGTCCAGCAGCATGAACGGAGGCTGCTCCCCAATAGGGTCTAACTGCTCCTGTGTGTTGAGGATGAGGCTGATGCTGCTGAGGCTGAGGGGTGTGCAGCTGAGGGCTATTTTTCTTCCATAGCATGTCTTCTTTCAGACTATTACAAAAAATACAGATGCCCATTTAGATGTTTATTTTACCCTACTTTGTTTATTAGCCCAAAAGTTAGCATTAGAAAAAGCCTTGTTTGCATTTAAACAGAACAATTTCAGAAATATTATAATACAGGAAGAAGTGGAGAAAATTATTATCTTAATGTCAGTAAAAGGGAAGAAGTGTCATGTTAAAATGTATTACCTTATTCACCTGTACTGTATGGAACTTACATTAAGTTACACCAAAATTTCCAGTTTCCTTCCTCTCTATATTCTGAAGGTTTTAACATAGGGATTAGTTCATATATCATTCAAAAGCCTGATTTATGTAAAAGGTTATACCTAAAAACGGCACGCTTCTTGGCTGTCCAAAATTCCATCTGTAAAAATGTGTGTAATCTACTCTATAAATTTGTTCTGTATATTCATTGTTTAAAATAAAATGAGATAACGTCGAGGGAGTTGTGTATAAAATCAGTGTACACCACAGCCCCAGGCGGGAACCAGCGATGTGTCCGCCTGTCTAGGTCAGCCTTACATTTTGCATTTTTTATTTAAAAGGACATAATAACTACATAAAGTATTTAATACATAACTTTTAGTAACGTTACACAAACAATTAAAAACACATGCTATATGGAAACGTGAGCATTCAAAATAGGCTACATGATAGCTGAATACAAATTTTCCTCCTTTTCCTGTATGTTCACTTTTCAGCAAGCAAGATGGCGGTGTTAGTCTTTTAATACAGACGTTAACGTACCGCTGAGGACGGTGACAGAGTTGCCGGTGAAAAAAGCTTTTGCCGCCCATTTTTAAACTTCTAGCTGCGGGGTGCCAGATAGAGCGCACTCTTCAATGAGTTTCTGTCTCCGCCCGCCATAGTCCTTTGCTGGTATCTATTTGCAACGCATATCGTGTTGGATTTATATTTTATAAACGAACCTAGCTAGCTAAATCATCAGGCTATTATTATAAAATTGACCAAGTATTTCTATTCTTATTACTCACTAAGTTAAGAGTACTTTTACCACTGCAGTAAACCAACCACGCCGTTATTTTAGCATGTATGGCTTATTCTGTCTTAGATGATGAGTTGAAAACATGTGGTCAAACAGTCCGGCCGAAACTACTTAGTTGAAATCACGTTGTTAAACAGTCCAAGGCGGACCGACTTATTTTCAACCATATTTCAGCCGCACTGGAAGCAGGGGGCCCCGCCCCTCCCCGCGGGGAGAGAGGGCGCAGCGAGGGTTTTTGAGGTAAAAGTCACATCAAATCCGCCTTGGCTGTTCACACTGCGGTCGTATTGAAAAAAATCAGATCTGGGTCGGATTCAGGACCACATGTGGAAGTGGCCTGAATGTGATCTGAAAAAATCAGATCGGATTTGGGCCACTTTGGCCTGCAGTCTGAATGTAGCCTTAAAGACCCTGAACACACATATGGGTGTTTTTTAGTTAATCTAGGTGATTGGGCCTCTTCCCAGGACTGTGTGGGGGTGATTAGACTGATTGATTGACATCTTCCTGATTCTCTTGTTGTAGGGCTCCACGATATTTAGTTTCATCGTCTACATCACGATGTGCGCATGTGCGATAGTCCCATCGCAGGACGTGCGATGTTAACGTATACAACTTTTTTGCTGCTTGATAGAAAAGGAAAACTTTCACCGTTCTCCTTTTATATGATTGCTACCAGCCGACCCTTCCCCTTTAAGACAGGTGGCCATGTGGGCAAAATGTGTATGGGACGTAAAGTTAGTCTGACGGGGTTTGTTATGGGAAGTGAGGCTGTCCTGTGTGTGTCTGTAGAAAAGTAACGTTACCGTAAGCAGCAGCTGCCGGCGTGGACACGGAGTGATGCACATGCTTTTTCTTGGATAGAGTACACACTGACTACTGTAGTCAGTGTTTAATATTTGCTGCAAAGAGGAAATAAATCACAAGATTAATGCAACGTTATCACAACGTCTCCCGGACATTTTTTACCTCAAATTATAAATACAGACACTTCCTTATCTCCCACACATGGGACCTGAACTCTCAAGCTTATTGATGATAGGGATTGAAATGTCACCATTATTACAAATGGAATATTTACAGTTTACAAATTAAAGTTTCGTATTGTTTCATTGCCAAAACAAAATTGCTGAAGGCCAATTAAGAAACTAACAAGTCCTCCAAACCATAGAATGATGTCAGTTGTTTATTGCTACCCTTTAATGTGACCCACAGGAGCGTTTGCCGTCCTCATTTCTAAACCAGAGAACGCAACGGTTGCATTTTTAAACACGTTGGTAACGTTGTGAAACGTTCCCAGTTTGGTTAGCTTTAGGCACAAAAACTCCTTTTTTACGCTGAAAAAAGGTTTGTGGTTGGGTTAAAAATCATCTGTTACATTACATAAACTCCAGTTACAAACATGATGCAGAACGTTACGTAGTTCCATTTGATGCATGAAGTTAAAAAAAAAAAAACTTGCTGTTTACTGTTATTTGTAAACGGACAATCTCCTGATTGAACCCAGCATCCCTCCTTAAGCAGAATTTGGCGCTCTTATACTTCGTCATCTCACTGGTGACGTTTGATAAATCTACACTGTTTGACTCACATGTAAAGCAACTCACCAGATCTTGTTTTTTCCATATGAAAAATATTAGCAAACTGAGATCTGCAGTTTCAACTGCGGAACGTGAGATGCTCATACATGCTCTTATCTCTTCTTGCATTGCTTACTGCAACTCAGTGTTCTCTGTTCTCGTTTGGTTGACCTGTCCTCACTTTATTTAATTAATATTTTGTGATTTTTATTGTGCACTGTGTTTTAATATGTATCATATTGTATGTTTTTTGTAAAGCACTGATTTTTATCTGTGAAAAGCGCTATATAAATACATTTTACTTACTTACTCATGTTGTCATGTATGATTTTTTTATGCCCCTCTAAAGCACTCTGTGATTTTCTTCTGTGAAAAGTGCTTTATAAATTGTACTTACTTACCTTTTGAGATCAAATGACATGAGACAGTTAATAGATAAAGGGCTTCTCCATTATGTTTTGAAACAGGGGGCTGGGAGGGGAGCAGGTGGGCGGTGTTAGTCCTGCAACTGTTACCTGATTAACAAGCTGTTACAGTATGTATAAACCCCTCTTCTACAACCCTTTGTCTCTCTCTGATGCCATTGAAGCCAGCAGCAGGTGGATGAAGAGTAGAGTCCCTGCCCGGTGCCAAAAGTAAAAATGGTAATCTGCGTAATTAGGATTGTTGTCTTGAAAGTACTTCTGTACTATCTTCACAATCCAAAAACACATTCCACTACTCGGCTTAAGGTAACATGCAAGGACAAAGGAGTTGTCATTATGGAGAAGTGGAAAGTTTGCAGTTTGAAGAACCCTCAATGAGGGTTCTTCAATTAAGGTTAAGCTTCAGTGATTACCAACTTTTAATATAATAATATTATATTATTAAGTAATTATATATATTATAATAATATAATGATTCAAGTCAACTTGAGATCCAAATGGGGAAAAAACATGCTCTCCTTTAGCCATTCATGTACTTTGCTGCACACGTTGCTGTGTGTTCAAAACCTTTGGACAAGTACAAAAAGTTGTTTTCATGAAAAGTGTCCTAGAAGATGTGTAGTATCCCTCAAAAGATGGCACTTCTGATCAGCCTAAATAATCATAAAAATATTAATATACTGCATAGTAACTAAGACGTGTTGATGCCACAAGTCCTAAAATAAAGAGACAAAAAAAACACATCTCATAGGGTTCAAAGGATTTTTACAAATCATTTTACATGAAAGTTGCAGTTATTGGCTTTAGTTGGAAGAAAGTAGATTGCATTCATATTTACAATCACAAGCGAAATAGGATATTAATAAGATATTACCAGCAGCAGATGGTTAGATGTGCACTTTCAGTAGGCGTGGCGGGATCATGTCAGGACTGCAGTATGGGGTTTACCTGAAACCACTTGAGCCCCCCCTGAACACAACTTACCTCAGAATACTAAAGATGTTATCACATAACAACAGCTGGTATGTAAATGTAAAACCTGCATCAAAGATGCAGATGTTAAGATGTTTTTGCCCAGAATGAGTAATTATGTTTATATTGTGTTTGTTTGAAGCGGTTTCCTATGTTCAGTTTAGTTCATTCTTTATTATCTGACACTGCACATCTGTTCTTCAGCACTGCAAAAAACGGACACACTTAAAAAATCTTTGCATACCTGTGTACAGCAGGTGCATAGGAGGATGAATAGAGGGGGAAATAAACTTCTGCATACGATCAATACATCTGGTCAAATTATTAGATAGCTCCGGTATGGACAAAACCTTTGTCAGGCACATCAAAACAGATGTGTGAAACTTTTTTTAAGTCAAGAACAAATGTAGCAACTCTATGAATCCTAGTTAACCAAATAAATTCAATAAGGGAAAGAAAGACTTGTTTATTCGTGGAGGGGTAATGTTTTCTGCAACTCACATTTCTGTCATCCCAAGGCAAAACAGAGGCCTTAGACATTGGACTGAATATGTCTGGAAAAATGTAGATACTTGCATTTCTTCCTAAGTCCGTATTTGCATTTTCAATCATGTCTTTGCATGTGCAACGCTAAAGAGCAACAGTGATGTTTGTCAGGTCTTTCAATGGAGGTTTAGGTTTGTAAAGCAAACACAACAAAAAGTTTATATAGCACTTTTGTCCAAAATGCTTAATAATGTGCCTCTTATTAATTCACCCATTTACACACATATTTCAGTAAGTTGACATACAACAACCTGTATATCATGGTCATCTGCACTCCTTTTTGATATATCTCCCCCACAGGAAAAGTCCCGCGTGCAAAACTCTGATTTGCTCAGTTGGTTTTCCAACTGGTAAACAGCTTCAGCTAAAATATTGGAATCACTGATGAATCATTTCCTTAGCAAAATTTATTCTGTGCAATAAACCTCATTCAAGCATCTTAATAACCTTTTAACAATTTCAGTTTGGACTTTTATTGGGTTTATTGACGAAAAATATCAAGGTAAAATACAACCTTATTTGCCAGAGAAGTCTATCATTCTTTTTCTTGAGCTGTCTGTCAATCAGCCTTTCTTCATTCTTTTCCACCTTTTTCCTTTCCTCGCTCTGCAGCAGACAGACTGCATTACAGAATCCAACATATCACTAAAAACGTGTGAGTGTTTGTAGTTAGTAACTGTACAATCCATCATTCATGCCATCATCTTTCTTTCATGCCGGAGGGGAGTGTGTGTGGCTCGCCTGCGTTCACTCTTATGTTTGTTCACACATGTACATTGAGCGCAGGTTCAGGGGGAAGTTGGTTGCAGTCATCGCCCTGACAACCTGTCACCGTCGAATCCCAGCAGACCACAGCTCAAGTGACCTTCCTTAATCTCCTGTGATTGACACCAATTATGATTGCGACATCTCCTGCCCTGAGATAACTGAAGGCTGAAACTCCGACTGCACTTCAGTTGTCTGAAACTGATGTAGCAAATTGCCCCGAGGCTGCAGACTGGGGATGGGGATGAGGGGGGGACGGACAGGTCCCTTGGCTCTTCCTCCTCGTCTGTGCTCTCATCCAACATCCCTACCCCTGACCTTTAAAGGCCTGACTTCCATCGGATCAGTTTGCTGAATATATGCCGGGTCAGTCGAAGGAGTACAACTTTGTTAATATTTCATCTTTTTTCCACTTGTGTGTAATCCACTCGCACATCTACCTGTTTTATTGCCCCAAAGCAATGAGTGACAGATACATAGCACTGTATGAACATCACCCCCAAACCCCCACCTCCACAAACACATACACACACACACACACACACAGGCTGATGCTGATTGACTGCTTGGAAGCTTGATGTGGATCTGCCTCCTCTATAAAATAATTATGCTGCTGTGATCCCTACACTTCTGTCTGTGCAGTCCATGATTTCTTCTTATCATCTTCATATGCCATTTGAAGCTCCTCTTCCTCCTTCTTTCCTTCTTGTTCTTCTTTGTTTCAGCCCTGTCTTCTCAACTTCATCCTCTTAAACATAGATTATACTTTAGTACTGTAATTGTCTAAATCCACAGATTCGACATCAAGCTTACACAATCTGAGCATTGGTGATTGGATGTGGGAGAGGTAACCTGAGGCAGCAATACTAAGCAAGGATACACAATGAGCGATCCTTGTATATTAAAAAAATGAATGAGTGCAGTTCATAATTTCTTTATGTGAGAACACCATATAGTTTATAATTCATATATATAAATGATGACCACTTACTGCAGACAAAAGCTTCATAAATCTGAATAATTTTTGTGGTCAGGTTAATTCATGGTTAGGTAAGTGCAGTTTAATTAATAAAAGAATCAATTGGCTGCCAGATGTAGCCTACGGTTACTATGGTTACATGCAGTATAATGTACCTTGCACACAGTGGTTAAACGCTATAGTTTAAGGTTTCGTCTTAAGCAGCTGAGCAGACACATTTAAAAACTAAAAATATTTTACGTTGTGTTAACTCACGCTGCATGTTTCAATCAGCACCTTTCTGCATGGCCAGCACCTGCCACATCAATGCTCACACTGTAGTAATTCAAGTTACAATCTTGAAGATCTCCCTTTTGTCCTCTTTGGCAGCACTTATGGTGATAAGCAATATTTGCAGGTGTGTTTTTCTCGCAAGCGTGAAGTCAGTCATTTGGCTCTCCGGCGGACCAACCACTGCTGAGTGATGAAAACGTGTCACTGTGCGTTGCTTGTGATTTTTCCTGGGAACGTTACCACAGATATCTTCATGATACTGCAAATGCAAGGGCTTCCATCGGTGGGAATCAGTGAGAAATCTTTCCAATCGGCCGACAGATCCTTGATTGTTCAGGCAATTAATCAGGCGTGATGACGCCCCTCAAAATGATTAAAAATTAGGCCCAATTCTAAAATCTAAATCTGGCTACAGTGTCTGCCCAGCTTTACATGATTGTAATGGACCCCTGCCAGCCAATCAAAAACAAGCATTTTTTGATGGACATGGTATAAAGAGGGTGCTTAGCGAGTTGCTTTTACTTGTCAATCACTGAAAAGGAAAGGGGATTGGGCCTTTTCTCCTCGGGCCCCCCAGTTGTGGAACAACCTACTGGAGGAGATCAGGGAAGCCAACACATTGTCTTCTTTTAAGACTTTTATTAATTATATTGGTTTTTATTATATTATCTGTCATTTCTTTTTAGGCTCTTTGCGAGATAGAATTTTCCTACTTTGCACGATGGCCTTCTTTTGAAAAGCGTCGGAGATCTCGTTGGTAAGTAAAAGGAAAGGTTTTAATACACTCCGGAAGGGTTAGTGAGATAAATAATTTCCCCAATTTTCCATTTCTCCACTCTCATAAAAGCATGTTGCCAGAGAGATTAGCTCTTACCCAGAGGCTCGCAGAGGAACATGGCATTAGCTCGTTACTTCTGGGGAGGAGGAATCGCAGGATGCTTGTTTGTGCGTGGAAAAGTGTGGAGTTGAGGCTAAGATGGCAGCAAACAGATCAAGGCTCTGTTGAAGGAAATAAAATAAGAGCTGGTTGGAAATGAATCAAAAGAAAACACCATGAATATGAACATCTTGGTTGCAAGCCTCTGTACATGTCTGTGTGTTATGCTTTGACTATAAGTGTGTGTGTGTGTCTCAGAGGTGTAGTAAAGGCAGGGAGTGGTGGTCTGGGGGAAGGAAAAGCAGACTAATGGATATTATACTAATGGGTGGCAGCAGTACAACTATTCGGGCAATTAGAACAGGAAAGAGAAGGAGCGAGGATTGGTGATGATGGACCTGGAGTGACTGCTACCACTCAAATCCCTGAACTAATGAACGCAGCACATACAATCCATCATCTGCACTGGTTTTTCACTTTAAAAGGTAAAACATTTTAGGAGATCAGGAGATTCCACTGACCCTTAGTGTACAAGTTCCAATGGACGAAAACCGAAAGGAAAGCAGGAAAAAGAGCTCTGTGCTGTGAGTGAAGTGTGTTTGATGTTAAAAGTGAAGAGACATGTAGAAAACTGTGATGATGTATGTTTTTTAAATGTGGCGTTGCAGTTTTGGGTTTTGGTTTACCGCTCATGCCATCATCATAAGCAATAAAAATCAAATTTCTTGAATTCTCTTCTCTTCTGTGAATTTTCTTTATAAAAGATTTTTTTTAATTAATTTGGTATGAATGGTTTTCCCATTCACTTTAATGCAATCAAAGTGCTTTCAAGCTATCTTACTGGCCATGCATGTTGAAGTGGAACTCCTCTGATTTTACTTCAAAGCCTGTTCACACGTCTTAATGGGTATTATGAAAAGATATATTAAAACCTGTAAAAAAAAAATCTGAATAAACCAATGTGAGGCAAAAGGTAAATAATATTGCTTTTTCAAGGCAACAATTTACTGTACGGGAGATTTTAAGTAAGCGGAGTAGTGAGATTTAGATGCACTCAAAGCGGAGGCCTAAGTAAAGTGCTGCAACTTTATGAATATCTGCATACGTTGCTGAACAATATGCTGTAAACACAGAAGTTGCTAATCTCTGAGCAGCGAGCCCAAGAGTCCGACCAGCAGCACAGCGCTGGCTGAGTTCGGTTAACAGGAGAGGTTTTGACACTCGCACTAACTTTCATTACAGGCACTGAAATGCTGGATGCAATTTTAATGAAGCCTTTTCATAAACCTTTATACTAATGAACCACAGAGTCAGTTAGGGCAGCTTATTCACACTGCAGGGCTGAAACACTGAGGGCGATGTTGGAAACATTATATTCTGCTGCAGATCTGGATTATTCTGTTATTATTAGCCGCAGCGGTGGGTCTGGTTACACTTCTGTGGTGGAATTACCAGATTGGATCAGTTACGAGCTTCAAAGTAACATGAATTTCACCAGGGACGTGCACAGGCATTTGGAGGGGCCATTGCTCTAATCTGGAAAAAAAGGCACTGACACACTGACACTAGTGCTGCCAGTTCACCTTTAGACTGTGGCTGCACTCAATGATTCTGGTTGAGATAACTAATGTTATTATTTGGCACCATAAATAATATTTATAAAGAACAATTACAACATGACTACAGCTATATTTTACTCAACTGAAACTTTTTATATACATAAAATAATAACTAATTCACAGTGATATACACGGCACGGACACAACTTACTGTGTATTTATTATTAACTGAAAAATTAGTTTTAATGAGTTTTTACTCTACTCCAACTTAAAGAAAATGCTTCTGATGAAATAGGCCAACTTTACATTAAATGAATAATGTAGGATGGTTGCTTGACATTATCAAATGCTTCTCTCACAGCTGGCCAGTTTAAATCCAGCTCTGCAAAGTTGCAGATCTTTTAACTGCTTCATTGAGCTCTTTCTCTCGCTTCTTCAGTCGTCTTTGTTGTGAAGGCATACTTAAGCACACAAAAGTAACTTTTTTTTAAAAATGCTAATTTTATTACATTAACCAATTGGGACATTAATGTATCATCTAATAACAAAATAAGGCGCCTTTCACTTTGACTAACGTCACATCTGATTGTTGGTTGAAAACTCACGTAAATGTAGTTACGTAGTTTTAGTGACTGTAAACAACGTATAAGCTAGCATGATTCAAGAGCCTAAACCATCACATCTGAGCCTCTCTCTTCTCTACAGAGCACAAACTAATGTAACGGACTAAACGTAGCTACGCTAGCCTGCTGCTGCAACCTGGCTGTCATTAGCTTATGTTGATAACGTTGCATTTTACGTTACTATAGCTAAGGCAATGCTGCGCTACGTTATGCAAACGTTACAAGCTGAAGCAGCATATTATTCAAAGCTCAAGTGGATTTGTTTGGTTACTTGTCACAGGGCATTTGTCATAATCTCCATAACTTTAAAAACTCACGTGAAGGCAGGAGGGCTTGGCTTCCCCTATTTCATTTGCGGTGCTCCGTGTGTGAGAATATAAACAAAGTCACGTGACTGGGGGCAGAGGCCATCGCTGAGGGCAAGATTGGATGATATAACAATTTAATTTAATTTAACTTAAGTAATGATTGGCGTATTATCGTAATAATGCAGCCACCACAGCAAAAAAAGAAAAAAAGAAAGAAATAAAGTTTACCTTTCACCAATCAGGGCAAACAGGCAGTTGGCCATGCAACAATAGCCCATACCTGTGCACGTCCCTGATGTACAAGGGGGTAAGCGAGCGTCTGGCAAGCGTAGCTCCTATGGCGCCATTTTGATGCTAACAAGCACTCACTCCCCGTTAGCATCCCATTGACTCCCATTCATTTTGACATCACTTTGACAGCGAATAACTTTACATCTTAAAGGTCCCATGACATGGTGCTTTTTGGATGCTTTTATATAGACCTTAGTGGTCCCCTTATGCTGTATCTGAAATCTCTTTCCCGAAATTCAGCCTGGGTGCAGAATTACAGCCACTAGAGCCAGTCCCACAATGAGCTTTCCTTAGTATATGCCAATTCTGTGTCTGTAGCTATTGAGGAGGAGAGAGGGGGTGGGCAAGATAGAGGGTGTGGCCCTGACCAACTGCAACTTTGCTCGTTTGAAAGCCATGATGTCTCTTTCTCATGGGTGGGCCAAATTCTCTGGGTGGGCAAAGCAGAGAAAGGTAAGTAAGTAAGTAAGTAAATTTTATTTATACAGCGCTTTTCACAGACAAGGTCACAAAGTGAGTCTTCACTTGTCCCTTAAAACAATCCACATCCTCAGCAAACCTAATGCTAGTTGGTAAGGCATTCCAGAGTCTGGGCGCCATAGCCTCAAAGGCTCTGTCCCCACATGTTTTCAGACGAGTGCGTGGCATGACTAGCAGATTTTGATTAACAGACCTGAGAGACCAGGATGGAGTGTGTAAATGAATTATGTTGGCAAGATAGTCAGGGGCCTGACCATGCAGAGCCCTGTAGGTTATGGTCAGAATTTTGAATTGGATCCTGTAAATTACAGGAAGCCAGTGAAGGGAGCAGAGTAAAGGGGTGATATAGGTACGCTTGTTTGATCTTGTAAGAAGACTAGCAGCAGCATTTTGAATGGACTGCAGGCGGTGAAGGACAGATTTATTGACTGAGGAGAAAAGTGAATTGCAATAGTCAATACGGGAGGAAATGACAGCATGGATGAGCATCTCCAGTTCTAATTGAGAGACCACAGCCCTTAATTTGCTAATATTGCGTAAATGGAAAAAACAGGATTTGGTCAATGATTTGATGTGAGTGTCAAAAGATAGGGATTTGTCAAATATCACCCCAAGGTAATCTTGCTCCTTATGACCTCATAAGGAGCAACATTCCAGATTGGCCCATCTGAGCTTTCATTTTCTCAAAGGCAGAGCAGGATACCCAGGGCTCGGTTTACACCTATCACCATTTCTAGCCACTGGGGGGATGGGAACTCATATTAATGTTAAAAAACCTCATAAAGTGAATGCCATGGGACCTTTAAGTGTTTAAAGACACTATTTGTCCATTGTTTATTTCTAAAGAAACACAACAATGTGTAAAAGGCTCCATTACCTTGTATCTCACGTTATGGCTCCGTAGCAGACATTTTTGTAAAAATAGTAACCACACGACTTACTGTTGCATAGTAGAGGAATTACCGTATAGTACAGGAGAAGCTTGCAGGCAGTTTTGACTTACATTAGCTGTTTAAGTTTAATAACTGATGTTAACTAGCATGTTAGTTAGCAATAATTAGCCTGTGCCTATGTTATCTCCTTACACATTATACCTACGCTCTCTGTCTCTGCAAGATTGGGAATGATTGAGGTTTCTCTTGGCACAGCTACCAGAAGACTTACAACTTTCAGACAGGTACTCACGTCACATCTATGTCGTCAAGCTTAGTTGGAGGCTGCGCAGTAACGCTCAGCCCTCACCTTCACTGGTCTCCGTCCAGAGCAACGGGATCTGTTGGTCCATTATATATACTGTCTATGCTGATGTGCTGGTTTCACAGCCTCACAGTAAAAGACAGAAACAGCCTGATCAATATAGTCAAAACCTGCTCTAAAATTATTGGTGTGAAACAAAGACATTTAAATTCTCTTTATAATCAACAAATCCTGTGTAAAGCAACGAGCATTTTGTTTTACCTGCTTTAAAAACTAATTGTCACTCTAATTCTTTTATCCCTTCTGCAATTCGACTTTTAAATGGATACAATCCATATATATTTCCATATATGTTTCTTGTTTATGTATGTGTGTGTTGTCTGTGGCTGCTCTTAAATAATTGCCCCTTGTGGGATTAATAAAGTTGTTGAATTGAATTGAAATACTGGGTGCTCACAGTTGTGTAGAAAAAGACGGTTGTGTAGAAAACTCCATGTGAATGCAAGGTGCTCTTAAAGTCAATCTATACAAAAACTAAACTATAGAAAACAGGAAGTTTCATGCTCACTAGCACAGAGCCAAGAATTTAAAATGCCGTTATTGGTTTAGGGCATATAAAGGAAAAACATATCACAAAGAAGAGCGCCGACCAGTCTCGACCCACCGGGTCTTCCTCAGGGCGTGACGGGAAAGATCATAGTGATGAACTTAACTTGACTGCAATTGAAACTGATATACTGTTTAGCTACAGTTACATCCAGGTGTTGGACGTTTAAACAAACTGAAATCAAACTGAGGTATTTTCCATCTCCAAAATACACAAGAGTGAGCAGAAACTGTCACTTATCTGATCCACACAATACACTGTTTACATTCCGTATAGGTCGGAGTGCCCTCATGAAGTCATGAGTGTATGTAGGCTAATTTAAATAAAAAATGCAAAGTGAGGACTGAGTCACAGCTGCCTGAGTGGAAGTCATTTTACTCTCAACTGTGGTTTCATACTGTAAAGGCTCACTGGATATCTAATTGTCATAATTGAAATACTTTGTTACAGTATTAGTTTTTTTTTTAACATGTTTATTTCTAAACATGTTACAGATGTGCTTTTTGGATGAATGCAGGGCTGTGAACCCTGTTGCTCTCTCTTACTGGGGACACCATTTTCTCCGGTCCTCAACCCTTGTACAACTTTTAGGTGAAGTAAGACTTGGTTTAAGTCTGATAGGGCCAGTATTAAGTGAAGTTAGCCCTTGTGTTGTCCTCGGGTCAAATTTGACCCATTTTCAAAGTTTTTTATGTCAGAAATATGGGGTTCTTTCAACCAAATCGCCCAGCAATAACATGGATGCATGCATGCATGTAAGTTGGATGGAACCCATACAACATTCTTTGCAGGTAATATAAATGATAATTTCCATTGAATATTGGGTGTATTATACAATTTTATAGCATTTGGAGAAAAAATAAAAATTAAATGGTTTTAAAACAGTATTCAGTCTGTGACTTACTCAACATCCTTTGATCTTAACTATTAATCAAAATAATTCATAATTGTAGCTTTTTTAAACGCAAACATTAAGTATAATGTAATTTAAATAAGGTTTATTGAACATAATTTTTTTTTAAAAGCATCAGAAAAGCGAATAAAACGTCGGAAAAAGCGCCCCAAAAAAGTTCATTTTCAATATTGACCCAGAAGGATAACAGGTTCATGGTGGACGGGAAGACAACACAAGGGTTAAATAAAAAGCATATACATTTTTTTTTGTTGGGTGCAGCATGGTGTTTTGTAACCAACGGGTTTGTTTTCATCAGATACCATTTGGTCTGTCAAAATGCAACTAAGCGAGACAACAAGTCTTGACCTGTTGAGCATTTCAGTGAGAATTATATCTAACAATGTATATAATTAGAATAACAGTTTTTTTTTAATGAGAGGTACAACACCCCTGTGTGCTGTTGTTCCAGGTCTAGCAGGGTCAGTGCACACCTCTTTATAAACATACATGTCTTTTTGCCTTGATGGCGTGTTATAAAAGGTGAGTGCATTGGTCTTTGAAACAAATGTTCTACAACCCCTGCAAAACCCATTTAAAGAAGTTTAGAAGAGAAAGAAAGAAATCACAGGAAAAAAAATATGTTTTTGAAATAGTTTTCGAAAAGCCGGCTTAGACAATAAAGATCTTGTATGTGACAGGAGAGAAATGTTGAAAGAGCTCTGTCATTTTTCCAGGAAATGAAATGACTGATTAAACAAAGGGATTACAAAACTTGTTTATCAGTTGACATGTACATGTGAACAAAAAGAAAAGTCACAATACATTTATGACTTTCTTTCCAACTTCACTGACAAAAGTCATATGGTGACAGAGCTCCACCTCTTTAAAGATTATCTCAATCCTATTAAACATGATAAACATGTATCTATAAAGCACTTTGGATGAACGGTGATACCTTCAAAGCACCAAAGTTTACCTGCATAAAGGTTTGCTTTATGCAAAAGGTACAACAGAAGTACCAAACACAGTCAGAGAGACCAAATTATATCACAAAACGGCATTTCCAAATGATTCTCCTGTTAATTAGCTCGATGATGTTTTGATTAGAACAGGATGTTGAGCTCATTAGTGGTGTGTGTGTGTGTGTGTGTGTGTCTCTGTATCTGCGTGTTTCTCTGTAAATGCTTGCGTCTTAATTACCGAGAGGTGGTATCATTTCTTCGTCATGTCAGGAGATTTCTCTCTCTCAGGGCCCTTCTGTCTGACTCAAGACTGTCTTCATTAAGTGAACATCAGGTGCCAATTAGCTTAGAATAACTTGTCCCCTAATATAAATATGGCTCTTTGCCAAGTAGAAAACGTCTTGACTGGCAAACCTAGGAGATGATCATGGACTCTGACTTCCACTGCCACCTGGTGGTGAGTCGGGTCTCCCACACATTTAAGTGGCTTTCGCTCCACATGAGCGGCCCACCTCTGCTCTCTGCTGGCAGGTGATCTACATTGAAGCTGATGGTAGCCTAAGGTGATGTTATGGCTGATCATGTCAGCGCTGCCAGACGATGAAACACTTCTTCCACGGCAGCCTGGGAGAGGTGTGTGAATGCGGATAGGAAGGGATTCTGTTCGAAACAGAATTTGATTTTGTTCTTGTTTCTTTTAATACGTTAGCAGAGTTGTACAGGCACATCGGGGAGAGACATAGTACAAATGTAACATATATATACCACTGATTCTTGGGAATTTGGATAAAACAGGTTTTAATTTTGAAAATAAAAAGTTAGTTAAATTACAAAATCTGAAGGTATATCATTATAGACAAAAGTGCTGGCTGTTCAGCAATGTACTGCTGCAACCTCCTCATTTTGTATTTTTTTCATAAAATAGACGTTTTTCCAGTTATTACTTTGTTTTTGTCAACACTGTCAGACACAATAAAAAGCATATTATGTTTTATTTATTTGGTCTAATATGTATTTAGAGTTTTTAAATCATTATCTGACATTTGTAGTACACAGATATGCTGTTAAATGTTGAATATTAACTTTTGTTCATTTTTTATACTGTTTCACGTGTACTCCTTTAAAAGATCTAACATCATACAACGTTTACTTTAAGCCTAAATAGAAAAAAAGTAATGTTTTTTATTTAACAAACATATTTGTATTAAAAGAAACTTTTACTTTTATAACTCAACAGCACTGAAGAAACATATTGTAAGCATATTAATTTAAAACAAATAAAACTCCCTCTGACGGTGGTGGCTTTAGAACTGACGGTCGTGACAATAATCTGGTGACAGTGGCCTCATAACAACATACAATTCCAAAATGTATACCACACAAGATGGCTTCTTGCTTAACAACTTCATTTAACTATTGGGTCCAAAAAATAACAATCACAATAAATACGGGCTCATGGCTGTGGTTCGGCCGCAGCCTCAAGGCCAAACCACAGCTGTGAGGATATCCACGAAAACCTGACGGTGGTGACGTCTGATGGTGGTGAGAAAAACCTACTCTTTCACACGATATGCATGAGTTGTTCACATTAGCCATCTTGTTTCCCCTCTATTGCTAGCTACTTCAGACCTCTTCTTAAAAAGTATACATTTATGTCATAATCTAATCTAATATTTTTTATACAAAAGAGACGGTGTTGACATGTTATGGTTGCAACAGTAGCAGTGTCCAAAAATATGAACAAGTTTAAGAGAAAAAAGCTAATTTTAGGGAGCTTGAGTGATCTTGAAGCATGCAGTAGAGCTGAAGGTTTGAAAATGGGGTCCTCAGGAATGTAGTTGACCTTTTAGTTGCCTGACTATTGCTTTTTATAAATATCTGACGGTGGTGACGAATATGTGGGACACATTTTGAGCAACCACAAAATAATAGTAAATATTGTTAAAAACTCAGTTTGTAGTTTTTAAAACATATTACAATGTACTATTTCATGTGGTAAAGATATTATTCAATTCAATTATTACTTTATGTTTTTTTAATCAAGTTGAAATGATTATCTCCTATCCCAGGACAACTGATTTTGTAGGCAATGGGCCAGCAAATAATCATTAAATTAATACAAATTAAAAATTAAACTATAAAAGAACCGCAGGAAACCGATGGAATGCCTTCTCCAGGTAGGGAATGAGTCCTTACCCCAAGTGAAGGAGTTCAAGTACCTTGGGGTTTTGTTCGCGAGTGAGGGGACAATGGAGCGGGAGATTGGTCGGAGAATCGGCGCAGCGGGTGCGGTATTGCATTCAATCTATCGCACCGCCAGACGAAAAGAGAGCTGAGCCAGAAGGCAAAGCTCTCGATCTACCGGTCAGTTTTCGTTCCTACCCTCACCTATGGTCATGAAGGCTGGGTCATGACCGAAAGAACGAGATCCAGGGTACAAGCGGCCGAAATGGGTTTCCTCAGGAGGGTGGCTGGCGTCTCCCTTAGAGATAGGGTGAGAAGCTCAGTCATCCGTGAGGAGCTCGGAGTAGAGCCGCTGCTCGCTTGCGTCGAAAGGAGCCAGTTGAGGTGGTTCGGGCATCTGGTAAGGATGCCCCTGGGCGCCCCCTAGGGAGGTGTTCCAGGCACGTCCAGCTGGGAGGAGGCCTCGGGAAGACCCAGGACTAGGTGGAGGATTATATCTCCAACCTGGCCTGGGAACGCCGATCCCCAGTCGGAGCTGGTTAATGTTGCTCGGGAAAGGGAAGTTTGGGGTCCCCTGCTGGAGCTGCTCCCCCCGCGACCCGACACCGGATAAGCGGACGAAGATGGATGGATGGATGGATGGATAAAAGAACCTTACATATGGGCAAAGGACCCCTTGATTATAACCTTGATTCTTTTTATTCATGAAAATGTTATTAATTTCCAACAGAATTGGCACTTTTCTAAGTGGGACATGTTTTTGCCAAGGTTTCAAGAATCACTGATACCTGTTGTCAGAATCACCTCCCTGAAATGCAATTGCAGCCTCTGTCCAAACACTGATGTCTTAAAATCACCAACCTGTCTTTCATCTGCTCTGACGGAGGAGGATTGAAGTGCTGAAGCCTGAAGTGTAGAGATCAAACACTAACCTGGATTCACCCAGGTGAGCTCTTCCATCACAGGCGCTGTATTTTCCCTTGACATTAGAGGAATAACATCTATGTAATCTGTCCTCATAAAGATGAAATGTGCCCAAATGTTTCCGCAGAGAAATCAAGTGCTTGCTGGATTATTTCAACATGAAGATCTTTGGGTTTGAATATCTGACAAGAGTTTCACAGACTCTTGAGAATATTTGTGCTTATGATATTAATTAAGCTTGGGGGTCATTTTACTATGTCCTTATGTGGTTGTATTGTCTCTCTATACACTGTGATTCATCTGCATTAGATGGTTTAAGTCTACCACTCCCAGAGATCAGTAGCACATCAGGACTCACCAAATGATTATTGCGGTGCTGAAAAGGATCAGCTGATTAATTGATTAGTCGGTCAAAAGAAAATCTATCAACAACAATTTGGACAATGGATTGATGAATGGATTGATCAGTTAAGTTATTTATGAAGCAAAAAGTATGTGGTTGAAGCTTTTCAAATGTAATAATTTGCTAATTTTATCTGTTTTTTTAATCACTAGTGCAGTGCCCGTTCAAAAACGTGTCTGTTTGGAACGAATTGCTTGGCCTCCTGTATTGATGCTTGCAGCTTTCTCCAGAACCATTGTGTCCCGAAATAACTCATAGAAGGCCCTCAAAGCATTTAATATGCAAGTCAACCATACACTACTGACATACCTAAATATTTGGTGGGTTGGTTTGTTAGACAAAACAAGCTATTTCAAGACTTCATCTTGGGCTCTGGGAACTTGTGCTCTATTACTATTTTTTCCCACTATTTATGGACTAAACAATCGATTGGCCAACAACATTGTGTTTAATTGATTGAGTGTGTTTTGATTTGCCTCTATAAAGACTATATGTAGGCTTGAATGCCAATATACATGACTACTGTCTCTAGAGGCTGGGCCTTTAAAATACATACACATTTTGTTTTGAGTTGCAATTATTAACTTTTCACGTAAAACTTGTCATTGTTTCAATCTCATCCTTTACAGTCTTGCATTCATTCAAAAGGGTTCATGTATTGCATATAAAATTGCATTAAACTGCATTCAAATTCACTCTTTTGTCAGGCTATTAGCTTCAGCAGAGGTTAAGGGGTGAGGGCAAGAGTGTGTGTGTGTGGGGGGGGTAAACATGCATGCACACACACACACACACACACACACACACACACACACACACACACACACACTGAGGAAACGGATGTGGCTATGCTTCATGTTGGGATTTCTCATGGTAATGTCATCTCAAACATTATCAGAGAAACACTGACATGACAAAAAAGCTGTTTTGTGAATACAACCAAGTGCATATTGAAATCACAATATCACAAACCTTATCTTTCTTCTACATCTTTTGTATCTGTGACCAAGCAAATATTGCAAGGCCTCTTCAATATGTAATGCACTTTGTCAGAGCATTATCAGAATATTACAGCTGAATTGTTATTCTTTTGCAATTTGATCATTTAGCTTTTCTGCGATCAGTTTACTGCTGCTATTAGATGTCTGATGCTAATGTGTTGGTAACGGAAGCAGTCAGCTTTTTATCAGTGTGTATATGTCTACGATTCAGAGGCACACATTGCATTTGTATTGTATTGACTCAGAATTTGCCAATGTCAATAGGTAAATCTTCTATCATTCATCAGCTATAGTTGGGGAACTTGGGAATATGGAATCCAGTGTTTGCATGTTTAAAGAGGCGTAACCTCATGGGCCACATCCCACAATTGATATGAGCAGAAGTGTGAAGAAGTCAAAAGTGTTTGATTTTGTGTGATTGATTTCTCTCCTCGAAGCAGCCATTGGTTTCTTTTGATGTCAGCTGTGTAAGTTGAACTTGTGAAGACCTAAACTACGTCATATTTTACATCACAGTGAAGAACTTGCAGTCCTGTCAAAAAACAAACATTGCATTGATGAGCTATGTTGTTGCAAATGTAATCCCACTGTAGATGACTTACAATAAGCAAGCTTGAACATGGTGAAAATTCTTGACTCAAATAAATTGCTATTCAGCAGCCAATTCTCAAACATCAGATGTCAGTAGGTCCTTAAACACACCAGATGAGGTACCATGCAACAATCATTTGCAACACAAATTTAAAGGGGAAAAGTGTATAATTTAACAGATTCCATTTTTTATCAATCAAAGTTTCTGAAAGCAGTTTTTCCCACAAGACTGAAATGAACTGAAACCAAAAACCAAACCAAGGTCAGAAATCAATTAAAAAACGTAAACCTTGAGATAGGTGTAGGTAGTGAAAGCATCCTCAGAGACGCACGCACACATCCCTCACCATGCTACACTCATCTCCTCTGAAGCCCCTTTGACCTGAACCAGCACTCTACTCTTATAACCCCACCCACCCAGCCCTCACCAGGCCAGAACCAAACGCATTCCCATGAGAGCTGGCTGGAAGTGAGGAAGCAAAGTGTGTGTGTGTGTGTGTGTGTGTGTGTGTGTGTGTGTGTGTGTGTGTGCATGTGTGTGTGTGTGTGTGTGTGTCTGTGCCTGTGTCTGTGTCTGTGTGCGTGCGTGCGTGCGTGCGTTCCTGTCTGTCCCAGAGGTGAAGGGGATTAGCTGAGGTCTCTCTGGAGGGGTCATTAGACAGCTCTGATTATCTCTGATCCCTCTGACACACACACACACACACACACAAGCATGCACGCACTCACGCACGCACACATGCACCCATGCGCGCACACACACACACACACACATGCATTGATCTATCTTGGTCGGCTCACATCTGTTTACCATAGGACCTTGTTGCAGGAGGAAATCTGACACCTCATATCCTCTACCTGTGAAGTTTGTGTGTGTGTGTGTGTGTGTGTGTGTGTGTGTGTGTGTGTGTGTGTGTGTGTGCATGTGTGTGTGTGTTGAGATCATCAATATGCATTATACTGGCTTAACAACCACAACAGAGTAGAATAAACAGACCAACCTAGGCTAACGTCACGTAATGATGTGTGTGTATGTGTGTGTGTGTGTGTGTGTGTGTGTGTGTGTGTGTGTGTGTGTGTGTGTGTGTGTATGGGAAGGGGGGGGCACATTGTGCAATATGGTAGTAACACATATTTCAAGCACACACACACAAACTTCCCAAGTGAGGAGATGATACACACAGTAAACTGCCTTTTCCAAATTACACTTTTCATTCTGTGTTGCATACGAACAAACAAAGATTGTCTGTAGCAGGCTGGATGACTGAATGGGTTTAGGTCAGTTCATCTAGTTTTAACTCTCAATTGCATATAATGTTGGTGATATTTCACCAGGTTTTTGAGATATCTGTATTTAAGACTTCTGCTTCCACCTTACAACAATGGAGGTGAATGATTGAGAAATAGTCCCTACGTGATCAAATTTATCAAGCATCCACTTATCAGTTTTATTATTATATTATCATTCTGGAATCAAGAAGTTCACTGCTCCCTTTCCCAAGAAAAAAAACAGTGTGTCTTTCTGTTTCATGTTTCAGGTGGTTTTATAGCATTTCAGGATTTTGGTTTTTTTCAGTCTATCTTTAAAACCAAACACTTTATTCCATCCAGCAGAGGGAGTTGTGAGCCACTCATAGGAGATGAGCAGGCCACTGAACAGCAGTCAAACCCCACAGGCTGTGACACATGACAAGCAAATGTGGCTGTAATCTATTTAGTCAAAATGTGACAGGTTATATATTCTTCTGAGAAATATAAACTCAAAAAGCCTTCAAAGCACATTGAAGCCACTTTGGCTATTATAATGTAACTTTATACCTCATTATTTGAAACTGTGGCCACATTTAATATGAATATCTGACACGGTAACATTGTATTTAAGACAGAATATAAGGGAAAGCATAATAGGTCCCCTTTAACAGACGTCAATGTGTAAAATTGCAGCAGTTCCCATTAAAGGTTACAGTTATGACTGAGTCAAGGCTAGGTGGGATTTAGGTGTGTAGTTATGGTTAAGAGTAAACCTTTTAAGGATCAATGCTAGCCAATACAATGTTCTCATAAGTAAAAAAAGAAAAAAAAAGAAAAACAGGTAGGTGTGTGAATGGTAGTGTTTGGACAGTCAGTTAGCTCTAGCGTCCATCCATCACAGTCTCATACAGTAACTGTCAGAATAAGGCTGGTTAAAGGTCGCACCATGTAGGAGCTTTTGTTTCTATAATCTCAGAGAAAACAATCTGAAATGAGCAATGACAACACAAATATCCCACGCATACCCTCTCTATATCCCTGTCTGTCTGTCTTTCTTTCATTCATCTCTATCAATCAAAATACCGTTAAAAAAAAGCATTTTTTTGCCTCTGCGTTGGAGGCATTAGGTTTTCAGATTGTCCATCTGCCGTCCATACGTATTTGTCCCATTCTTGTAAAGGAGATATCTCAGGAACGCCGTGGACATATGTCAGGATTTCCAAGGCTAATTATGACGAGATTTAAACTAAATGTGTAATAGAATAAATTATAAAGTCATGACATTTTATATCCAAAAGGTCAAAATGTATGCTTTTCTAGCCATTATTCAACACCATAACTCAAGAAACGAATATAAGGGGAGACATTTGGTCGGATACTGAATTGGTGACACTAATCTTGATTAGATCTTCTGTGATGCCGAGTTAAAGATGTGTGTGAAGCATCCACGTTTTGCCAAAAAATTCACTTACTTTTATTAAATTGCTTCAAAGTCTTCACTACAAATTGTATATGAGTCTGGACAGACATGGATGTAAACTGCAACTTGACTGGTTGGTGGAGGCATACCACCTCCTCTGTGGATTCAGAAAAGTTAAAACTTTAAAAGGTGCTGTTTTGTAGTAGAACATTGCACTGCATATTGATGGATTTAAAAGATTTGACACATTCCTTTATTCCTTTACATTACTTTGAACGGCATTAAAAGCAAAGATAAAATGATTGTTGCCATGATAACAAAGACATCAAATCTTGTCTCATGCTATTATAAACTACTATGCCTAAACTACCTCCTGGATTGCATTTCATCTTGCAGTCACCATCTCACCCGTTACTGTAGCAACACGTCCACACCACACCAAGGATTTAGGCATTTCTGCTGGATGCATCACAAAACGCTACCATTGGCTAACAGCTAAAAAAAATGTGTGTTTAGACATGATCGGATGTCTCATGGATCTAAAGTTTTCAGAAAAAGAAGCTGAGCAAAGGTTCGCAGCGTCTGGGGAACACTGATTTTTAACGTGTAAAAAACGGTTAAAACCTCCTGAACGATGAGCATTGGAGAAATCCTAACCGGGGGAAACTGACTGCAATGTTATGGTTTTGATTGAATGACCCCTAGCGACAGAAAATTACATATTGTACATTTAATTGATAATTTTTTAATCTTGAAAAGGGAAATTGGCCAAAAAATATCATTACTTTTGCTCAGTAGTTAACAATACAGATAAATTAACCAATTTCCTTTACACACATACACACACACACACACACATACACACACACACACACGTTGATCTGTTTATAATTCAATACCTTTATTCCCATTTTCTATTTTGCTGTTTTGTTATATATGTATGAATTTTTATTTTATTAGTTTGTATCAATTGTATGTAGTCTTAATATAATAGTTTTTGTTCAATATGAAATAAACCCACTGGGTTTTTTGTCTCTCCCTGTACTGTATTTATTTGTTTTGCTTGTCATTTGTTTGCGCCACACTTCACTACCATAGAGCAGAATGTGTTCCATAATTAATCAAGGTTATTTGAGCCAAAGTAAAATTAGAACTTGACGTTGTCCTTTGATTGCATGAAATCTTCTGTGTTGACTCTCTCAGTTCATTGTCTCCTGGATAAAACCTTCCAGTGGAACTTATTTGCAGGCTTAAATAACTATATTCTGAACAGTGTTCTATTGTTTGTGGTCCAATTGTAAATGGATATTTGTTTCCCTGACATTTGAATCTTTTTTGTGTTTATTGTCAGGTCCCAGGTCTGACAATAACACTCAAGTATGGATGAAATTATCTGCATAAAGCAGAGATTTGATTTGAGATGTGAAGGTTGAGACATGCATGGACTGTTCCAAGACGGTGGCCAGTTTATTTATGTATATGTTGAACAGAGCAGGTAATAAATAGTAGCCTTATCTCCCTCCATATTCCCCTCTGTCTGTCTTGCATCATTTCCTCCACATGCGTGACCAATCCAGATCTTTAAAATGTGCATTGTGTGGGCGCATGTAAGAATGTTACTGAGTCTGAGTCAGCATGGTTTCAAAGGCCAGCACACGTCAATTATGAAGTCAATCTGACGCCCACTAAACACACATAGAAAAGGAAATGAGTGGAAAAATCCTCTCTGACATGCTGCAGTCAAACAGTCAAACTCTGGTTGCACAGCAGCCGTTCCAGACTGAATCACAAAACTTTAACGCTACCAATTAGTGCTTGACAGACTGCTATGCAAATTCATGACTACTGATTGAAATCTGAGAACAGTTTGAACTTTTCCAAACAATTTAAACTAACTAAATAGCAAAACAAAACACAGCAGTTTTTTTTCATCCTCATCCAGTATTATCTCCCTCAGGCGTCATCTCTAAAGATAACAGTTTGGTGTGTTTGTGCTTAAATATAGCAGTCTAAAAAATCTAACTATTTGTTGATCTAAACTGTTTTTTTTAAATCCATATACTTATTTCTAAAGAAGTTAATATACACATATCTTGATGTTTTGACGCTATGTCTATGAAGTGACACAAGCTCCCATATTAAACCATCTCCATCTCTGATAAGACCAAGAAAATGATGAATGAGTGATTAATGAGATTTCTATGATAGATTTGTCTGTTTTTCCTGCAACATAACTCTACTCATTTTCATTGCATTAAATAAGTACAACTGTAATTACATCAGGTTTTACAGAAGGAAGAAAATAAGTAAAATAGATGGACGTGATAGGTTACGCAGTGTTTAAAATACAAAATATGGTAATGGTGTTACAAAGGTCTCTCGTCCTACAGTTTTCTACCTCTACGTTTGTCATGGTGAAATTCATGGGCTTAAAATTAGTGTTTTTTGGTATTAAGACATGACAATGATGACAATAATAATTCAATGATACATCCATCCATTAGGGGAATTATGCTCTGGAAATATGCATAATGCTTGGAATCATTCGTTTATTTATTTCTGTAAACTGGCCACATTTCCTGTTGAAAACTTCAGATTTATTCTTCAGTCTCTAAGATTTATTTTAAGTCAGTTGCAGGACTGCAGGAGTTTTGGTTCATCATTAAAACCTAAAACGAAGGAAAATGTTTTTCACCTGTGTTCATGCACATGTGCACAGTGTCAAACAAGCCAAAGTAGATGTGAAGTTGTAGGAAATAATTTGTGTGAAAGGAGTAGAAACTTTTAATAGAAAATTTAGTCCAAAATTTAGTAGAACTAAAGTGGTTTGAATCCTATTTAAAGAATAGGGACTACTTTGTGTCTATAGGTAAATATACATCTGAGCATACAAATATGATGTGCGGAGTTCCCCAAGGCTTAGTTCTGGGGCCTCTTCTGTTCAACATCTACATGCTTCCACTGGCTCAGATTATGGAAAACAACAAAATAAGTTACCATAGTTATGCAGATGACACACAAATTTAAATAACCTTATCGCCAGGGAACTATAGCCCAATACAACAATTAAATATGTGCATTGAACAGATTAATGATTGGATGTGCCAGAACTTTCTTAAATTAAATGAAGAAAAACGGAGGTGGTTGTTTTTGGAGCAAAAGAGGAACGATTGAAAGTCAGCGCTCAGCTTCAAACGACAATGTTAAAAACAACAGACAAAGCAAGAAATCTTGGTGTAGTCATGGACTCAGACCTAAATTTTAAAAGCCACATTAACATAATTAAAAAATCAGCCTATTATCACCTTAAAAATATATCAAGGGTTAAAGGGCTTATGTCTCAGCAGGATCTGGAAAAACTTGTCCATGCTTTTATCTTCAGTAGACTTGACTACTGTAACGGTGTCTTTACAGGTCTCCCTAAAAAATCAATCAGACAGCTGCAGTTGATTCAGAACGCTGCCGCTCGAGTCCTCACTAAAACCAAGAAAGTGGATCACATCACTCCAGTACTGAAGTCTCTACACTGGCTTCCAGTGCCTCAAAGAATTGATTTCAAAATACTTTTACTGGTTTATAAATCACTAAACGGTTTAGGGCCAAAATACATTTCTGATCTGCTACTACATTATGACCCACCCAGACCTCTCAGGTCGTCTGGGACAGGTCTACTTGTTGTCCCCAGAGTCAGAACTAAACAGGGGGAAGCAGCGTTCAGTTTTTATGCTCCACATATCTGGAACAAACTCCCAGAAACCTGTAGGTCCGCTGCAACTCTCAGTTCTTTTAAATCTAAGCTAAAGACCTATCTTTTTGATGTTGCTTTTCTTTAAAGGTGCAATATGTAATATTGTGTGTAATACTGGCAGCTAGCGGTTAAAATACTTACTGCACTACCAATTCAAAATACTGGAGAGTTGTTTCCCCCGCCCCCTCCTGCCCAGACTCGAAGTTCACGGGGGTTGCCAGGCTGAGACCGCAGCATCTACAACAATGTTGCTAGACGCTTTTCTCCCATAGCCAGACATTACTTCACAGCACAGCAGAGTAGCTAACGGTAGATGCTAGTCTCACATAGCCAGACATTACTCCACAGCACAGCGGAGTAGCTAACGGTAGATGCTAGTCTCACATAGCCAGACATTACTCCACAGCACAGCGGAGTAGCTAACGGTAGATGCTAGTCTCACATAGCCAGACATTACTCCACAGCACAGCGGAGTAGCTAACGGTAGATGCTAGTCTCACATAGCCAGATATTACTCCACAGCATAGCGGAGTAGCTAACGTTAGATGCTAGTCTCACATAGCTTGACATTACTCCACAGCACAGCGGAGTAGCTAACGGTAGATGCTGGCTATATTGACAGTCAAAAGCCCGTGCTCACGCGGAGCTCTGTAACCAACTGACAGACACACTTTTTCGGTTTAAAATTACAGTATGAACCGCTAAAAACACAACAACCTCACTGTCCTCTCCACACGCCAGTCAGGCACACTTCCTCGGCTTAGAATTACAATACGAAACGCTAAAAATACCACTACCTTGCCGACGGAACACACTTCATTGGCTTAGAATTACGGCAACAACCGCTAAACACACTGCAAACTCATAGTCCCCTCTTTCCGATTTACAGCCCCCCTCTCGTGGCTTAAAATAACTCACCGTTGTCGGCTCCAGCCGCTGAAGAGGCGATGCTGTAAACAGCCGTGGGCTGCTTGCCTGGTCCTCCCGGTAACGTTAACAGTTAGCAGGGTTAGCATGGCGGCGTTAGCCAAGACCAGTCGGGATCACTTTACTGACTATGTCTCAACTGTTTTTGCGAGTAACCAACTCGGGTACTCTAGCTATATAATTCAATGTGAGTACACAAATGTTGAAATGACAAAAAATGCCCGTCCCTAGTACCTGTGATAAATTAGCCTGAAGCTAATGCTTACCTGTTCAGGAGGAAATAAGCCAACTCTGCGTCCTTTTGGGCTCTAAGCTGTCTCCATCTTTCAAATACATCTCCAATATTTACCAGGGGGTTGTTACGTCTCTGGTCACGCAACTGTTAGAAATACGGCGTTTTCTTTTTTTTATGTCATGTAGAATCTATCTCCGTTGATCCTGTTTGTTTGTTTGCTGCTTTCATGGCTGTACTACCATCACAGCTGTAGCGTGCTGGGTTTACGTTTTTACAGGTATATCTGGCAACCCGGCCTGCCTGTCAAACTGGGCCGTTGATAACAACACACAGATCAAAACATAAACATAAATTCCGTCACGGAATGTAAATTTCAAAAAGAAAAAATACTGAAATTAGCATTGTTGTCATAAAAGATAGTATTTCAGTTTAACATGTTTCCTTAATATCTGATGAGGCATTGGTGTCATTTTTGGATTTATTACAGTACAAATATTACATATTGGACCTTTAAATAATCTATTTTATTAACTTTAATTTCTTATACTGCACTGTAACTTTTATTCTTATACTGCACTATCAATTTTATTCTCGTCTTTTAATGTTTTTAATTTGTTTATTATTGTTTTTTAATTGTTTTCTAACTGCTCTTTAATGTTTTATGTAAAGCACTTTGAATTGCCCTGTTGCTGAAATGTGCTATATAAATAAAGCTGCCTTGCCTTGCCTTGCCTCCATGCAATTTCCTCTTACTTTTTTGGGCTACTAAACTACGTGTAAAAGTGTAGTGACGTCCGCAACATCCTGTTAGTCTGAGAGTTTACTCGACATAACAAAATGCAAATCCCCACCATCTATCTACATACAATTTTCATAATCTCCTGGGTTGTCAAAAGGTGTATCTATAGACTGATGCATATTCGTCCTTATCTATCATCCCAACAAGATATTTTTTTAAAGACAAATTAAGATGAGATGAGAAAGACCTGTTACAACCTTGATGCATGTCAACCAGCATTTGATGCTTCCTATGAAGCTAAGCTGTAATCGCGTGCCTTAGGGAAGAAGAATCTCCAATGGCCCCTTCCCTACTTCCTACTCCCTACATCCGGCGCCCTTGCTCGGACCACAGCCATTTTCAAACTCAGCTTTAATTTTGATCTTAACTACACGTGTAAAGTTTCATGACTGCATCTTGCACAGTTGTGATGCTATCACGGTGACTTCACAGACATATAAACACATGGCAAAGTACTCAAAACTGCCTCAGTGGTAGTTCCTGCTACAGGTGTCTCCAGGACTACATTTTGTCATAATGTCACACAGATTCAGAAGGTGAAAAGAAATCGTGATGCCATGTCATTTCTCCGACGCTCCATTGTTCCGACCTCTTAATAACCCGAAATATTTTCTTTGGTCCTACAGGCCACTAGTCCACCAGCAATATTACGAATCCCACTATGGCCACGCCAAGACCTGCCCTTCAATAGCATTTATTGGCCAGGCGTCCATGCATACGCAAGGTAACGTAACCCCATTTGTACAGGTCCTATCCCCTGACCAATCGGCTATCCTAACATTAACCACTCAAGGTCAAATGCCTAACCCCAACCAATCGAGCTGCTTCGTAGGGCAGGTCATGGCATGGCCATAGTGGGATTCCTAATTTCTTCAGCAAAGTGACGTCGGACTAGTGCGCTATTTGCCATTTTTTGGGTTATTGAGAGATCAGAACATCGGAGAAATAGGCAGTCCTCACTGTTGCAGCTAGTAATATCAAATTCAGTGAGCAGGAACAGTCTGGCCCATAAACGATAATGGATGGATGGTGGTTTTCTGCCAAACTGCTCAGTGTGTCATGCTTCAACGAGTCCCAAAGCCTCTGAAGTACTTTGTCTTGGAGCAGGTTGGCAAGAGATGAAATGACACCAGGCAGAGAAGTCAGGAAGTTAAAATGTTGCCTTCAAAATGTCTCCCGTCCTGCATGCTTATCTTAACCCCTGTTGGAACAGCAACATATATTTGTGCTGTGGCACTAATCTAGCCATGTAACATGTGTGGGTGATAATCCACGGCAACCTGCAAACTGTAATTTAGAAAAAAGGCTGCTATCTTTTGCTTAGTCTGTTAACGCTAATTGGCTTTAACATCCTTATACAACTACTGGTTTACAATTATCTTTTTTTTATTTTTTTTAGTCCCAGAGCTTTTTGCTGCTCACGTGTTGCCTAAAGTCTGGACAGTATTTCAGCACTGGCAGCACAGATTCACATCTGACTGCAGTCTGCAATCCACTCGCTGCCCTGCGGCTATAGTACTTGATCATGGTTTGGTTGTGGTTGCCAAAACACAACAACAGTTTGGTAGTTTGGTTGAATCACCTGACTTTGTGCTTCAACCAATCAGGATTCTTCAGTGACGCTTTGAATGCTGTTTGTGACGCAAAGGGAGGAAGTGCTCTGCTTGCTGGTGAATTTTCCTCTTTGCTAGTATTTGTTCAGACATGTAACTGCATGTCTCAGACTAGGCTCTTCCCACAGGCAGCTGCTGCAATTACATGCAAATAATAATTCAATTATAGGCAATTATCAGAGTAACACACAATAATGAGATGTTGCATTGTACCGTTCTTTTTAAAATCCTGTTTCAATGCTGTAAAACAGAATCAAATGAATGACTGCATGAGAACACTGAATGATTATCACTGAATGAGAACGCCCTCCATTTTACTTGATGTCAGTTTCCCTCCAGTGTTCTTCAACCTCAACTGAACTTTCTGTCCTGATGAAACTGTCGTACAGTTGTCTTTGTCCCTCAATGGCTTTCCACCCACGGCCATATTTCATCATTCCAATCGAGTTTTGTATTTGAACTTTAAAAACCATGCCATGAGCCTCTGTGGATTAGGAAAATCCCATCACCCTTGCCATTAAATGATCTCTTACTGCTGGTGCAGTAGCTGTTGGGAGACACAGCACAAGATACCTAATTTGCCTGTTTAATTGTGTAGCTTTAGGGTTATGACCTGTAAAAGGCCACTTTGTTTTGTTTGTTTTACAACCTGGATCACGTTTACAGATCTTACCAGTATACCTTTTGGCATGACTTTGTAATCAATTCCATCATTGTAGAAATATTGCATATTGAGTCTACAAACAGCCATGAGGTAGAACAGAATTATCTGGTGGGATTTCAAAAGGTTTCATTACATTCGCCTGCAGTCTTATGAATTAAAGTTTAAAAAAAAAGACAAACCCATTTTTTTTGTGTCCCAGCAAAAAATGTTTATTTAATGTGTCTCGGTTGATTTGTCTGACCTACATGACATACATACTGTCATCAGGTTTAGGGAGTCCGGTGTCCGATCCACAGTCAATCAGGCATAACGCATTAGCTCACTCATTATTAATGGCTGTTAATTTATCATATAACAACACTGCTGTAGGTAATCGGCTTGCAAGATGTGTCACCTGCTACTGTCCTAAAGGCAATCCACACCACCAGCTTTTTAAAAGTGTTTTTAGAGCCTTTTAGACATTATCACTCGTCCTTCTCACACATCAGCGCTGTCATACCCTCTTTGCAGGTAAAATCTTTTGTCCCCACTTGTTGTTATATATATTCAAACACACATGCACAGAAAATGTCAGAGCAAAGGGGCTGTTGTGAACTGGACCCTCCCTCCACACTGCGTACTTGATCCGTGCGGGGACTTAAACCAGTTTCCAGGCCAAGTCCTCACGACTGGCTGTGTTTCCATTCAACTGTCAAGCCAATTTTAAGTAAACCTTTTTTTAAATGTGGCAAAAAAATAAAGAAATGTGAATTAGGCGCATTTCTATTAACTGGTTAAAAACAAGTTGCAACAGCCATCTAACCCATCTACGAAAGAAAAATATAGAGCTCTTCAAGAATTTGGGTCAATGGAGCAAGTTTTCCTGGTTATTTCATGTCCGCTAGTATTGGCCATGTCATGCTGTCCAAAGCCAAAGACACTTAATGGGAATATCCAGGAAGACGCAGTGGGGAAACAATCAGTCATGTGAGTTTAATGCTCACTATGTAAGAAACATATTCTGCAAACTAGTTTCCATATCCCATTTAGCACATTAACTCTTTTTCACAAAGGCAAAAACCACTTAAAGTGAGTGTAAAAACTTATTTGCACAATTGTGGAAGTTTTATCTATTTTTTGCTATTTTCCATACATCTTTAACTTTCAATGTGCATAACAATAGGTTAATGGAAACAAGGCTACTGTGATAATAACATCATACTATAACACAACCACTTGTGGTTTTCTTGAATACACAATCTGAGTGGGGTTATTTGCCTTCTCAGTCTCTTTACAAACGTAAACCTCAAACACACGCATAGATCGTCTCAGATCTCCAGGGATTTGCCTGCCAGTAAATGAAGCGCCACTTGGCTGTCACCCACAATGGCACATAGTTTTACTGTTGCACTGTGGTCCGCGGTGCTCCTGTTGACACGCTGAGAGTGTCGTGACGGGGTGAAGTTACTCAGGTGTGACACCCTGACACCCGCATAGAGAGCCAGAGAACCTGATGCTGACAGATCAGGAGCAATGTGTGCGTGTCTGTGTGTGTGTGTGTGTGTGTGTGTGTGTGTGTGTGTGTGTGTGTGTGTGTGTGTGTGTGTGTCAGTGCCATAATATGAGCTGCCAAAGTAGAAACCAGTTACCTTTGACATTTAATGAATGAATGTGCATGTGTGCCACCAGAAGTTTTATGGTGTTTGATTCAAAGTGAATCATTCACCTCCGTTATTGTTCCTCCAGAAGTTTCCTGCCAGTCGAATCGACAGTGATGACTCAAAATCTTGAAACCTTCTACTTTTTCACCTATATTTACTTTGTGTACTACACTTACATTTCAGGTTCAAGACGAAAAAGCATTTGTTTGATGTATTTTGTGCTGTTGTTATCAAAAGATGTCAATGCAAAGAAACACACACGTACACAGTTTTCTATATCAGTATTGTCACACAGCGTGTCACACGTGGCATTATATTTCACAACAAGAATAACAGGTTATGGTTAAAACAAGAATATGGTTATAAATGAGGACAAATGTGATCATGGCACTGAATGAATGGCAAACCACACACACACACACACACACACACACACCAATATCATTCAATGTGAAAGTGTCTTTTGTGACTTTCCAGAGAACCCTATGTTATCTCTTTGCTTCAGTAATTAATTTTAAGTGTGTGTGTGTGTGTGTGTGTGTGTGTGTGTGTGTGTGTGTGTGTGTGTGTGTGTGTGTGTGTGTGTGTGTGTGTGTGTGTGTGTGTGTGTGTATGATGCTAAACATCATGCTTATCAGTAAATCATAAAATCTGGTTAAAAAGAGAAGGAAACAGGCTGTGAAGACTAAACAAAAGAGAAGGAATGTGAAGGAACACTTTCCAGTCTAAACCAGTTTGCAGATATTAACAACAACATCAAGACAACTGAAACTTTTAAAATAAAAATGTCACTTCCACACATATAAACTTATACTTATGCTTACACAATAAAATGTACGTTTTAACTTGATACAAAAACTGGACAATATATGTGACACAATACTCTGGTTGGTCTGTATTTTATCCTCATACTAACAAACTAGCTGTTTCAGAAAATAAAAGTATTTAACAATACAATTCATGCATAAGGTGTCACCCTGTCAAAGTCAAACATGAAGGTTGCTGCTAGCGCTGTGCTCGATTGAAGAAATTCTTAGTCGACTAACACTCACTCAATTGTATCGACTAATCCATTAGTTGATTTAATTGACAGATCTGTAAATCTGAGCTTCTCCGCAAAGAGTCATGCAAAAGCACCACTTTAGTTCTTGACATGTGCTTGTACATTTCTTGGAAATAAGTCATTCAGCATGAAAAAAGCATAAAACCTCACTAATTGACTAAAGAAATCTAAGTTGACGAAGACCAAAACGACTGATTAGTCGGCTAATCAACCAAGAGGGAGCAGCCCTAGTTGCTGCTTGCTTGTACCCGCTCGGATCCAACCTGGCATCACACAGATTAACACATTTGGACACTTTATCTTGTGTCTACCTTTAATTTGTCACTCATAATTTGTTATTGCCAATTGTGACGGGCTTTACTTTTTAGTATAGTATTTAGTGTTCAGCATTGCGTCGAAAACTAAAGCCTAATCATTGATTTCATTTAGGCTTCTGCAATGTCATGGTCATGATTTTTGTTGCTGTAATGTACAGCAATGAAACCACACTGGTACCTGTTGCAACATACACCACCCACTTGCAGGCCATTTCTTCTGATGCAGTGCTATTTCCACCGAAACGTCATTGTCACCAGTATTGCAGCAATGACAATTCATTGCAGCCATAGTGAGTTTATTGTGCCACTTTGTGTTGGTAAAGGGAGTGTTATAACATAAAAAGGTGAAGTACATACCACACTGACAGGACTTGGGTACCACATCCCTGAGAGATCATATCACCATAAGAGTTACTCACACTCATTACCAGTTAACAGATTTCATTCAAATCTTTATGGGTAGCAAAGCGCTTTACCCCAGAGATGATTCTATGATTCTTATCATCTTGTTTCTTCAAGCATCCGCTCAGATCATTTACAGGATATCCAGCCCCCTCCCTCTTTGTTTAAATACTTTTTTTGTAATGCTGGTCATTCCGATCTTTACAAAACTGTGAGAAAATGAGTTTACATCCTTATGCATCTAGTCAGTTACTGTACTTATCACTGTTTATTTAGATAAGTTGCCTCTTTGGCGAAAACTACTTTCCCTTTGGTCCCTATTAAGAAATGTTTACAACTCTTCCACTGTACATAATACCACTACAGCAGTAATATCTACCTATTAAATATCACTAAACCAAAAATGTGTCTTTTTTTAAACACACATTTTCACTGATAAAGTTTGCAGAACCAATTGTTGGTGCTGCCAGAGGCTTGTAGTTGCATGTTACATTACAGCTTCAGTTTGTTTGGTAGAATGAGACAGCAGACTCGTTTTTTTTAGGTTAACTTATACAAGATATTTTTTGCAGACTTATACATACTAAATATCTATGTACTGTAAGTGAAAGTTGATTTTATAAGCAACTAGCTCCCAATGGCCATACACGTATAGTAAGTAAGTTATTTGAGAAAAAGTATTGCAAAAAAGTTTCCTCTGGGTGGAGTTGGGACCCAAGTATGCCTCTGGATTCCACAATGATGGAAACATATTTTTCAAAAGAAACAAAGTTGTGGCACCTGCTGGTTCTCATTCTTCAGCATGAGTGTACTGCTATTTCATTTATTAGGAAATGTATCATGTTTTGAAGTTGTAGGTCAACTAATGTCTGTCTGCTTTTTTCTTGTTTGTGCTAAATGGTACTATAATACTAAATGCTAAATATTTGCATTATAGCTAAATCTGACCTGTACATAATATGGAATATGTGGGGCACACAGCAAGCCTTTACCTGACCTGTTGCTCATAGTGATTAAGTGTCTCAGAGAGAATCAGGTGGCTGAGGGGAAGACACAGCTCAGCAGGACAAAGTAGGAGACAAAAGCAGATAATTTCAGTGGGTTGTAATCTGTATGACCCTGTGGGGAGTTTTTCCACTTTACACACCAACAATGAAGAGTTAATAATAGCTCAGCCCACCTCTCTTTGCTCCTGGCAGTCGCCTCTCTCTCACTTTTCCCCTGTGGTTTCTTTCTCTCTCTCAGACAGGTGGAGGGGTAATTTGATATGGTGGGAGCTTTCTATCTTCAGGGGTTAAAATAACAATCAACAATCTGCTGTTTACCGGGCAAACTGGAGCGATAAATCTATTGCTGAGACCAGAAAAGAAGAGGATTCCCTGTATTAAAAAAAAAGTAATAGCGGCAGTGATTGCACATGTATTTTGTGGCGTGGAGAATTTATGATTTTTTAATCTGTAAATCAGTGAATCTCTGTCAGTGTGTGATTGCTCCCCTGATTTGCCGCTTTCAAGATCACACAGTGTGGTGGAAATGGTGTGGGTTGCCTCAACCGATTATCAGCTACAGGAAACGAATAATACAGCATTCAGTGTGTTTTCTGCCCCCTCCTTCCTTCCTGCACTCTGCATGATGATGTCACTAACTCACTCATATCTCACCTGAAGGAATTCCAGGACTTCCTGATACCCAAATAGGGCTACACATCCTGCAGGATTATCAGCAACGTTGGGATTGCGAAACATATTTCTTGCTTTCTCTCTTGTTGCTTGAAGCAATTGTCAAAAAGGATACAATGATATACTATAGTAGGTCTGATATGTAAATACAGTAATAGTATCCGGCCTCTTTACTTTTTGCCAGTTTTTCAAATATCTGATCTGAAATGCATTAAGTGATACGAACACAAAAAGTTTTTTATTCTCAGATGATCACTAACATCCTCCTGCAGGAAGTGAAGATAGCACAACTTGACACATGTTAACTTGGTTATGTGTAAATTTTGAAATAAACAACATTTTCCTGAAAATATATTGCTATATTGCAGTGCTTCACCATTTTGTACAATGTATTCCTGACATAAGATGGCAATAAACTGCCTTAGTTCCCTTCCTGATAAGACGTGTCAGAGTCAGTAGTTAGTAACTGTGCTCTTAATGTTTATGGTTTCTCATGCGTCTCAAGTTTGCAGGCTTACAGTATATCCCTAAAATCTTACAGTTAAGGTGTGAAAGACTTTCTACTTTCTACCCTAGACTATAAGCTGTTCATAAAATAATTGTAGTGCAATCTCTGAACAAAGACGTCCAGCTGTTATTACTCACTTTTCTGTGTAATTCAAAATACAGCACTGTTATAACTGTTCTGTCACAATTTAGGAGAAATCAAACAATTTGGGATTTGTAATAGTTACTACTTGTCCTATATTACTGTTTGTGTTTGGCAGCTTGAATGTTGTGTTGTCAAGCCATAAACTGTGTGTAGCCATATATTTAATTACATTCCAGCTTTAGACATCACTTATTAATCATTGTAATCTGTTGTTATCTCAATGTGGACTAATGTACCTAAACAGTGTTGTACAGTTTTGACTGTAGACTAAGATAGTTATGAAAAGTGCTGTAAAATGTCTCTAACTTTCCTGAAACACACAATCAATGAAATGATTGCAACAGTGATCAGTGAACTGCCATGTCTGGACAGATAAGAGCTCTAAAACGACTAATCATGCTTTGCCGTCACAGGAAGTAAGGTGTCATCAGCATACGTATATGATAACCTGGTAGTGATCCAGATGATACTAATATAGTACTGTGATTTCCGTTAACATGTGTTATGAAATCCTTTTTTTTAACTGTGGTTCCCTCTTTGCTGTGTACTCCTATTTCAAAAGGTATAAACATTGTTTATTTCATAATCCTGTGACATTCTAATCTCATTTTGGAAGTATTTTATGAATTTCCGTTAAGTGATCATTCACCTATACTATGGTGGGTTACGCTTCACAAATTATTATGTCAAAAGCATTTTACAAAATGTGTATACAAATGTTTCCATTTAAGTTTGTATTTGTGGAAAACGTTTAAAAAAACATTTTTACAAACATTATTTTGATGTAGCGTTATTTTGTCTGTTTCTTTGTCTGCAGTATATTGTGCATTCATCTGTTGTATGGATTTTCGTATTTAAAACCCTGCACTTTGCCATTTGTTATGTGTAGCAGTAGTAGCAGTAGTACTGGTAGTAGTACTGGTAGTAGTAGTAGTAGTAGTAGTAGTAGAAGAAGAATATTGATATATTATCACCTGAAATTGTTTTTTGATTGTCATTCACGTCTCTGCCAACCTCTTTTACCTGTAACAAAACCCTCCTCAATCCCCTCCTTTTGTCCATCTTCACCACCTTGAACTTGACAATGTCTCACCTCTGTACATACTCCTGATAACTGACGTTATGAAGTATAGCACTTCTGAGTTTACTTGGATCAATGCTTAAGCTCTTACCTGAAAGAAAGGTAAACAGGCCTGTGTTGGAGGCGTCATTCTAGAGAACAATCAGAGGCTGTTCACAGGTTCCTCCCTCAGTCAATAAGAGGCCTCCGAGTCCAAACAGCCAATCTGACGCTTTTGTTTCTTCACACCCACCGTTCACTGGTAGAACCACACAACTACGATGGAAAGAACCATTCACCCCATTACTATAATCATCACTATCACGATCATCATCATCCTTATCATCACAACAACATTATCATATATCACATATTTACTGTCCATTAATTTCTACCATGATTTATTTTCTTATCCTTGCTTCCCCAATTTGTTTTCTCCTTTCACTCAATATATATTTTCTATTGAATGATTACAAAAACAAACAGATGAAAACTAACTAGACAAACATTACTCAACACAAATACACTTAATTGGATGGTGGGTTAACATTTATTTTCTAACAGGTCAGCCCGTCATACCTGGATGTTTTATTGGATGATTCTGCAAGTTAGGATTGCGTGAAGCAGTAAAGCTTTCCAGCAAATTGGTTCGCAAAAGGGTTAATTTCTTGAGGCTTTATGTGCACACAAAACCACCTGTTGGTCAAAGAGTGTATAATAGTCAGATATGATAAAAAATATATATTTTAAAAAAAAATGTGCCTGTAATCCTTTTGTATCAATAAAGAGTCTATTTTCTGATCAGTATGATTGTATAACATAACTGTATAATAAATTGGCATTGTCTGATGATCATTGCATTACATGTGTGTAAATCAATCCTTTGGTCCATAATTGTATCATAATATAATAATGGAGGGGCAATATTAGTGTTCTAAAACTGGAAGTGGCAGTGGTTTAACCAGGCAGAGGGCAGTGAATGTGCTTGTGTACATAGGATATTGATGTAGAAGGAATCTTTATTTGTTTTTATTCAGGAACAATAATTTCTCAACCATGTTAGGGCTGAGGTGATTTCTTATTTTATATATTGAGAGAGATAGAGATAACTTTTGGAAATAACTTCTCCTGCCTTGGAAAACACCCTTTGACATGGCACAGATGAGGCGGGGGTACACAAAAACCTGACTTGCACAGACTGCACAGATTAACTTCTGTCTCTCCCAGTATTGAAGTGGGTCCTTCAATTGTCTGATATTCGGTTCAGATAGATACCGCTGGACCTCCACAGTAGCGTTGGCCGTAACATTCTGTGTTCTCTCAACGCTAAGAAGACATCTGACATAATCTGCTGCTCCTACTTTCGTCAGCGCTCATCTAAAGGTGAGAAGCCTGCTAGAAGAATGTTGTATTACTTTGTCATTTGCTTATAGATAAAAGCAATGAAGATATACAATGTTTGATAGGAGATTTGGAGCTTGACAGATCCTTGGTATTTTGCCAACTAGCTACTGTATTTGTAGCCAACACTAATTATGTTCAGCACAGTTTTCTGCAGCACAGTTATGTCCAATTTCATATTTTAAAAAGTGAATAAGATAAGATAAACCTTCATTGATCCCCAGAGAGGAAATTCAGAGTGGGCATGTAAAATATTTAAGCCAATTTTGACGCCAAAAACTGTGAATGGCGTCCCCTGTCAGACCAATGATTAATGTTAGCTTCTGTTATCACAATGATCATTTTTCCATCACCCTACAAATAGTTATTTTCCACAACAGGAACTTGACAGAACATAACCTGTAGCTTCCAATAACCTGAAGTTTGAAGAACCCATAAGGCTTTGGGTCTATGTTCTACACTTGCGTTTTCCACTGTTTCACAGACCAGCGCATTTTAGAAAAAGTGCAGTTCAACTGTGGGGCACACGACAAAAAAAAAAAGTAATGCTAATATTGATTTTCACTCATATCTACACAAAATGAGATTTAAAGTTAATGTCTTTAAATCGACTTGGATTTAGTACCACCTCCAGTGCCAAGATTTTGGTCCTTGAAATGTTGATTTTCCTCTCCAGCCTGGGTAAATATCTTTTGTGGAATACGTTTTTGTGGATTCTGTTTTGCATTTTTTATGATTGGCTACAGACTGAATTGCTTGTTAACATTATAAGGATCTCAAAGTGAAAACAATTGTCTTGCCCGCACCGGGGGTCAGTTCTGAGGCTTTCTCATGTCTGCACAAAGCAGATAGCATCAGTCAGTGGTTTCTCTCCAGCAAACAGGAGCCAAAAAGACAACACCAATAAACATGAAGGATTTAGTTGTAAACTGCTATAAATCCAGGGCAGGTCTCAAAAGCCTCTCAATACATTTTTTATTATTATTGATTTTATAATTTTTAATGCAGTTTTCTCTCTCTGGGTTTTTTTATTTTCCCATTATTTTGCTCCCAATTTTCTTTGCTGTTTTCAAATTTGTGTTCTAAATTTGCAGTTTTTAAATTTTGAATGCTTCATTTGTTATCTCTGTTTCTTTTAACATTAAAGGGTTTGCTCTCATGTGATCCTTCAGTCTTTTGCCCTGTACGCTGAGTAAAGGGACAACAGTTTGAAGCTCTAGGTCTCACCACCTTTTCCTGAAAACTGTCAAAATGTTGCACTTTAAGGCCATATGATGATCAATTTTGGGCGACTCAGCCCTCCCAATCATAGCTGCAGGTCTTCCCTTATCCTTGAGCTAAGTGATAGCATCAGCAGTAACATGGGTCAGAGGTGAAGATTTGATCAGTTTGGTCAGTTTGCAAAAGATTTGTTTCCATTTTCTGAAGCGCTGCGTTGGCAGATTTCCGTCCCTCCCTGCAGCTAGTTTTAATGGAGACTTGTCCTTCATTTTGAAGAAAACATATACAATTTGACAATTTTTTAAGCAAAGTGGAAGTAGTTTTCCATCTGCCTGACATGCTGTTATTCAATACCCCCTTCAAATCCATATATAGTTACAGACCTTCATACATGAAAAGCAGCTTTGTTTAATTGCTGTTGGCGTCCTCTGGAATTCTCGCCTTTTTTCGTTGGAGTCTCAAACCCTTGACCTTCTTCCAACAGCCTCACCTCTCGTAGCTTCAAGGTTGGAGCACCCATTGACCTCTGTGGGCCCTCTGGGCCACTGCAGTTGTAGATCATCTATCTCTGCTTTTATGTTGAGTCACTTACTCAGCTTATTCCACAGAAGACCTCGTCAAATTATCTCAGGTACTCGCAGTTGTGTTGGCACAGGATGTATGGCTAAGGTAAGTGTTGTACTGTGCACAAGTCTTTTTTTTAAAGATTATTTTTTTGAGGGCTTTTCCCTTTATTATATAGAGACAGTGGATAGGCATGATAGGGGATGACACACAGCAAAGGGCAGCAAGTCAGATTTGAACCTGCGCCGCTGCAGGACTCAGCCAACATGGGGCGAACCCTCTTACTGGGTGAGCTAGAGGACGCCCCAATGCTATGCACAAGTCTTAACTATAGTGGGCTTTACGTACGTCGCAGTGTATTTCAGCGCAGAAGACACATTACATTAGACATTTCAAGGTGTGTGCTTTGACTGCTGGTATTAGAGTGAAAGACATAGTATGTGTTATTTGAGTAGTCAATCACCTCAAGGCCTGTGTTTACACAGTGGTTATGCTGTCAAGGAAGAGTCAACTGGTATATGAGCGTCAGAGATGTGAGTTCTGTGTCCAAAAGCACCACAACTCTGTTCTTTCCTTTTCTAACAGCTCTGAGACCAAACAACTTCAAAGAACTCATGCCAACAAAACTGATTCACACCACCTCAAGCTGTCTTGTCTTAAATATTTATACATACCGCAAAGACTAGAGCCAGCCAGCAGGTTTAAACCCAGGACCTTCTTTCTTTGAGGCCACAGCTCCATGCTGCCATCATGGAATGTAACTGAATACATAATATATATAAAACAAATTGAGATACTTACATTTAATGCTACATTATATTTTTACTCCATTACATTTCAGAAACAAACATCTACTTTGTGCTTCCAAAACATTTGGCCCGTTTTACCAAACATAATGCATATTCTTTGATGAAACAAACCAACAGCAGTTAAATTAGTTCCTTCTTGACTAGCTGCAACATCAAGATGCCTCTTAATGCGTTAAGCATCAGAAATTAAAGTTTAATAATATTAAATAACACTGCACATGTGGACAGGAAATGTACTGTGTTTTCTCTTTGTCATCAGATGGAATTTCCTCTTTTGATCGATAACCATCTACCATAACAGTACATAAGAGCCACTTATACCCCTTTCACACTGGCAAAAAAAACACTAACACCCACTAAAATCTGTCTTTTGTTACCATCGGCATTCACTAGGACAAATGACTGCGGTAGTCACAGGTATTTATCTACTCCAGCTCAGATCGGCAGCGATGGAAACGTGACACCTGGGGTGGGCAATTTTCGTCCCTATTCTGGCGCAACGCTATGATGCGCGTCCCCTCCCTCAGTAACTTCTTCACAAATTTAGTCTGTCTCTGCCCAAGCAGCAAGATCACTCCAGGTTAGTCGGCACAGAGTTTGAAAGAGAGGCAAGGCAAGGCAAGGCAGCTTTATTTGTATAGCACATTTCAGCAACAGGGCAGTTCAAAGTGCTTTACATAAAACATTAAAGAGCAGTTAGAAAACAATTCAAAACAATTTAAAAACATTAATAAACAAATTAAAAACATTACAAGACAAGAATAAAATTGATAGTGCAGTATAAGAATAAAAGTTACAGTGCAGTATAAGAAATTAAAGTTAATAAAATAGATTATTTAAAGAAAGGCAACATCAAAAAGATAGGTCTTTAGCTTTGATTTAAAAGAACTGAGAGTTGCAGCGGACCTATAGGTTTCTGGGAGTTTGTTCCAAATATGTGGAGCATAAAAACTGAACGCTGCTTCCCCCTGTTTAGTTCTGACTCTGGGGACAACAAGTAGACCTGTCCCAGACCACCTGAGAGGTCTGGGTGGGTCATAGTGTAGCAGCAGATCAGAAATGTATTTTGGTCCTAAACCGTTTAGTAATTTATAAACCAGCAAAAGTATTTTGAAATCAATTCTTTGAGGCACTGGAAGCCAGTGTAAAGACTTCAGTACTGGAGTGATGTGATCCACAAGAGACAGAATAAGTAACAGACCAAAGAAGTTTATCGCCTATTTTAGCTGGTTTACCCGTGATTAAATACCCCGCATATTTGAGCTAACTTTGGTGGAAAAGGGGTATTACTTGACCTTTTACAAAAGTTCTGACACATCACTGAAACACAGATTACACAGACACAAATTATACATGTTTCTCTTTAACTAGTCTTGTGAGCAGAGATCCAGGGGGTGTTAACTCAGCTGAGTGTGGAAACTGTGTCCTCATCTGCCCTCTGACAAATAACACACCGCTGCTAGAGAGATAGAGAGAGAGACAGAGAGGAATGCAGTGTATCCAGTGTCTTCTCTCTTATCCTCAGATGTCTTCCCCTCCAATTAGGTGATAAAAGCATGACAAAAACCAAATAAATAGTCCTTCCATTTCCTTCTCTTCCAATCTGTCTTTCATTTAAACTGAGTTATTCTTTTTCTTTGTTCTCTATTCCTTTACTCTGTCCTTTATACCAACTATTACAAATGCACACACACATTACAATTGACAAAATGTAGGTGGTCATACAGGTTTTGCCTGTGTACCAAGTTGCAGCTTGTTGTTCATTCACCTTAGATTTATCTTTTAAGCATTTCACTGTAAAAAGATAAAAAGATAAAGAAAATAAAAAGCGAAAGCAAAGTAAATAAAGGGTTTCTAGTAAGGTAGGTCAGAGACAAATAGAATTTGAGAAGCATGTTTTATGTATCAATGATAAATCATAGAGTGATGCAAGACATTGATGAAACTAAGAAAAAGGAACACGCCTGGAGCAAGAGTCTAGGGTTTGTCATGACAGATTTATGGGTTGTCTTCCAGATGCAATATTTCAATATTTCAAACAATCTGCATTATCATCAGCAGCAATAAATCAATTCCAGTAGCTTGGGTGCATGTAAATGTTTTTGTGTAGGCACATTTAATTATTTTTAATGACATACAGTTACTTTTAAGGTTTAAAGCTGTATGATGTGTACACTAAATGAAGTATTCAAAACCAAAGACTTTTGTGTGTCTGCATCATATCAACATCATCATCATCATCATCATCATCATCATCATCATCACCATTTTCATTTCTTCTACATCAAATACAAATATGTCTTGTGCATCATTTTAGACAATTTCCCCTTTTATTCAGGCAAACATATTTGGTATCTTTGGAAACTTTGGGATCTCCACTAGAATTTGAAAAGTTCTGGAGGTTTGAATAACGTCTAGTGGCACAGTGTGAGTTTGTAATGACTGAGGGGTTAAACCCCTTCTGTTATCAGCATTTGTTGTCTAAAAAGACAGGAACAGTGGGGCGCTCTGGTAGCTCACCTGGTTGAGCGTGCGCCCCATGTACTAAGGCTCAGCCCATATAATTTATGATTTTATTTACACTCTGTTGTTAATATACACTACACACAGGCCTCACAGTAGGTGAACTGGCATCTCTCCAGCTACCAGTCCACACTCCGTAAAGGGACCTGAACCAGCGACTTTCTGGTTCCCAACAGCTACAGCCACCCCAAATATTGTAGTGGCCCGGGTTTGAATCCGACCCGTGGCCCTTAGCGGCATGTCATTCCCCCTCTCTCTCCCCCCTTTCATGTCTGGTGTCCTATGAAATAAAGGCCAAAAAAGCCACAACAAAAGACAGAAACACTAACATCTTGAATGCTTACCAAATGTTCTATAGCAACCTGGACGTGGAATCTAATCACAATAAGACATGAAATGCTGACATTTTCACATGTCAAATCAGCGGTGATAGTAAAAAAGGTCTACTGTTAAAAACAGCTATGATGTTGATATGTTCTTTGTTTATTTGAATGTTTGTACCTTTCTAAAAATAATACATGTTCTGTGATAGAGTGATATAGAAATAACTGTATTCATTTGGAATAGGACACACTGTCAAGGTTAGTTTAAATATTAGTAGTTCACATTGACTCTGTCTGATATTTTAATAATTATAATCCTTTCAGTTGGAACCACCTATTAAAACCTGTGTCACCCTGTAGTCAAAGTACACACTGTTCACTCTGTTTTTATGAGATGAAATATGTTTGAGGTAATGATAGCAATGCTCCATTGGAGATTGGATTCAGGCCAAGTTGGGAGACAACAGATTCATATATAATCAGTTGACACACAAGGGAAAGACACAAATCAGTGTATTAATATTTATATAGTATATGGATGGATAGTGGAGACATGGATTATGCTGCAGGAGTGGTATGAGCATTTTTTATAAATGAGCAAACACTAACGTCTTGCATGCGAATGCATCAAAGATTGTAGGTGGAGTATCATTCTAAAGCCACTCCCAATGGTATGATTATGTTTGGTTAATAAAAGCACGACAAAAGTAGCATAAATCAGTTTTAAGCCCTGTAGTTAAATCTTAATTATCAAAAATGTAGCTGACAGATCTGGTTCTGTGGCTCCAGCCTGTCCTCCTCCTCAAAAGAGTTCTTAGAGAGTCTTAGTAAAGCATTTCTTGGTAGACAAAAGCTACCTAGAAGCTCGGCATTATGAGTCTCAGCAGCCATAACTGAGTTACTATTTCCAAATGTTGCCTAGAGGTTGTAAAATAGCTACTTTTGCTTTTAATTGACAAAACAGCCTTCTTAGCCATGCTAGCTGCATGGCTTTCAGTATGGCAATGTTAGTTGGTCAGTTGTTCCACAACTTTGACCAAGAGACTGAAATATCTTAACAACTATTGGAAGGATTGCCATGATTTTGGAATTTAAACTGAACCAATACTTTTGTTCATAAATAAATACATGAAATACATCCCCCTCAGCCTCGGCTGTACTTTGTGTTTAGTGCTAATTACCAGATGTTTGCATGCTAATATGCTAAACTAAGTTGGTGAGCGAGCATGTTAAACATTATATCTGCATAACAGCAACATGTTAGCATTGTCATTGTGCATGTTGACATTCTGGTGTTAGCATTTAACTCGAACCACTGCTGTGGCTAAATACTGACCGGGTTGCACAGAGCTACTGACATGGCTGTCTTGTTTGGAAAATAATCTATATATTTGTTTCCAATTTTTAAGGATTTATATCTTCAGTAACAGGCTTGAGGCACCACAGAGAGGTAAGGGAAGTCAGAGTCAAGTAATGCAGACAGACTAACACATTGTTGATTTTGGTCTATTAATGGGATTTGTTTACAATAAGAAAAATAAAGAATAACCTTATATAGCAGATAGGCCAGGATCTCCCTGCTGGGCTGAACCTCCTGATGGCTTATTGTGCAATACTCAACAGGCATTTGGAATAACTTAATATACCTCCTGGAATTGCTCCCATTGACAGTTGGGAGAAACCTGCACAGGATATTGTACCAGCCTTTGTATGTATTACCAGCTTGCCATGTTCTATTGTGGTATAATTATACTCTGCAAATATGCAGGCTAACCAGTAGGACAAACTAGACCAGATCAGAAAAGCCCCTGTCAGTATAAACAGAATCCACATCAGTACAGTTCCAATCAGATGTGACAAGTGTATCACCACCAGTTAGAAAACAATGTCAGACAAATGTCTTCCGCGTTATGTGGAGAAACCTTGGACAAGATGAGCAAATTGCCTGACAAATTGGTTGGCGAGATAAACTAAACTGTATCATGTATGCTGCAGGTCTTTGCAGCAAACTGTCCTCATATTAAACTGATGCCATAAGAGAAAAATACAATAAACCAACTGTCTAATAGCTAAATAAACAACAGGACAACACAACCCACTTTGTACTCGGTCAGTGGTGATGTACCGTCGGAAAAAACAACAGGTTTTCTTCAAGTTGATCCTGTTGCACCTAGTCGGAGCCAAGCCTCTGAAACTCCTGCCCCCTTGGTGTAGAGTTAAAGTAAAGGTACTTTATTGTCACATACACATAGCGAAATTCATTCTCTGTATTTAACCCATCCCTCAAGGGAGCAGTAGGCAGCCATTTACAGCGCCCGGGGACCAGCTCCAGATCTGAGCCAGTGCCTTGATCAAGGGCACTGACTGGAGAAGCTAGCACATGGTGACGGTGGGGGGGGAAACCTGCGCACCCAGAGGAAACCCACACAAACGTGGGGAGAACATACAAACTCCACACAGAAAGGCCCAGAACAACCTAGATTTGAACCCAGAAACTTCTTGCTGTGAGGCCACAATGCTAACCATTGGGCCACCATGCTGTAATGTCTCACAGGAGAAGATGCCACTGATCCTGTAAAACCATAAAAAGTGAAAGAAATGAAACTGATGAGCATCAGTGATGAAAACCTTCTGGCTCTGCCTTCTGTCGATGTTTCTCTCCTTCTTTTTTAGCTCTCTTATGGGAGCACTGACTCACTGAAAACTGTATTAGTTTTTTTTAAATCATCTTTTATTGGCCTTCTTTTGCCTGAAAATATGTTTGTTTGACTGCTTTTTTGGCCCGTGTCATAAACACACTGTGTTTTCTGATCATACACATGATCTTTGTCTATATATATATACAATATGTTTCTATTCAAACTCTATTAAACAATTATTCTGTGCTGCTGCTGTTATTACTCACTGTGACTAAAGATTTATCATGAACCGGCTGTAACATGCAATGCAGTCTTGGCACCTTTTTACTTTATCCTGTGTTTTCATGTGCAGATGTTTTTATAGTATCCAACCTAATTAATTAGGATGAACAACAGCACAGGCTACAGCCACTGGTCATAAAGGTACAGTATATTGTCGGCTTCATCTCCAATTTGACCTGCTAATTCCACTATGTCCTTGGCCTATTGTCGATTACAATAGGTTTTAACGGTGCACGCGGCCTCAGGTGAACTTTATCAGCATGACTCATTTATTTCCTTCTGTGTAACGGGGATACACAGTATTGCAAAAATGACAAACTCAAGAAAGATGACCAGAAAAAATGTTATGTAGAAATAAAAACACACAGATAGAGAGAGAGAGAGAGAGAGAGAGAGAGAGAGGAGGGGGAGTGTGTGTGTGTGTGTGTGTGTGTGTGTGTGTGTGTGTGTGTGTGTGTGTGTGTGTGTGTGTGTGTGTGTGTGTGTGATGGGCTCTATCTCAGGTGAGTCCCGCCTCCCTACACGCAGCTGATTGGATAACAAGACTCATCCTCTGCTTTCATTGGCTGTGCTGTATGTCAGCCGCAGCCTGCAGGTAGCAGGTCCATACTTGAGCTCAGGTAAAACCTACCTGAGCAACAGAAGAGAGGGAGGGCTGTGGAAAGGTACGTAGCTTTCAGCTTCAATAAGGCGCGTTTATCAGTAATAACTCTTTATGTAGCCTACTTATACCTCAAATTCACAGAAAGATATATTTGTATAAGTAATTATTACAATGTCAGCGAGGGTAGGACTGGCCATGAATCCGCCGCATACGACAGAAGAAAGGGCGGTTTTCACGCAGCTGAAGCCGGTGAGGATGCCGGGAGCGGACGGCGTTGAGGAGGGTTCCGTGTTTGAGGACGTCAAACCCGGGGTGAGAGTCTTCGCCGACCCGCTGAGGAAGGCCTGGCTCCGGGTGAACCGGAAGCCCGGCCTTCCTGGGTTTTTTTAATCACTGTTTATTATTTATTTTACCTTCACTTTCATGTTAACAGACAGTGTGGCTGCAGGTGCTGTTTAGTCGAAATATAAGGTCGTTTTGAGGATACACAAAGCTGCTAATAACCATTGATTTACAGTTCAGCTGCATGTTGTGCAGTGTTGTTATTGTTTTTTACATTTATCAAGCTGCTTTTACCTGTCAAAGGAAACCGCTCACCTGTACAGACAGGCAGGTTAAAGTCCTTCACAGATACCGGACATGTTAGAAAACGCAGGTAAAGTTCACCTGGAAGCTTTAGAGCAACTAGTGGCAGTTCAGCAAACTAGCAAACTTGAATTGTAGTTCTGTAATGTAAGGGAGATTTATTTTAGAAGGCCTATATTTGTTTTTGAAGTTCCTATGAATTTATGTTGTTTTAAAGATTTTATTAACACAGTGGCATTCACACACACTCAAATCACTTATTGCTTGCATTTATTCTAAATATGCTATTTAATTTCATAGGCCTACTGTCACATACAACATTTATGAGAAAGCAACAACAAGCTTGTTATCATTGGTAATTGTTTGAGTGTATTTGCCCACAAAAAACATCTGTTGTGTCGATATAATTGTATTGTGAAGTTATACCCTAAGAATACCCTGCTGGGTTTTTCTACTTTGACTATTACACACATACACACACCACATGGCTTGGTCGGAGAGGAGCTAAAGCCACATGAGGCTGCTTGTTTTCTTAAATTACGATGGCTGCCCCTGCCTCCATGGCCTCTTCTCCATCCATCATCGCATTCCTCTGTAGATCTGTCTCTCCAAGATTATCAGTGAATGCTTGTCGCTCTGATGCCAGAAATGTGCCTGCACATTTCAGAAAGTATGCCTAATCAGTCGCAGAAAATTAATAATACAAAAGTATAAACAACACTCCCTTACCACCTTCTTTTGTTAAACATGATCACAGCAGAGACATGACAGCTGCATTAAAGTTAAATGACTATGAATTGTAGATCGATCCCGCGTGGTCACAACAGAGCGCAAATGGTAACCAGAAGCCTGCCTAAGGTGCTGAGTTTGGCCTCCTTCCAGGTGTTTGGTAAACAGGCGGCAGACCCTGAGACCTGAGTCTAACATTGGATTTGATAGGTTAAAGATATTTGTTCACTTTGCTCTTTTTTATTTTGGCTTTTCTATTCTGGTAGTGCTGATGCATGTGGATATGATGCACGCTTTTTCACACAAAGCATCATGAGTTGAGTAGGCCGGGCGCATGCTGTTGAATATTTTGCATACATAAAATGAAAGCGGTCACAGGCTGTTTTGTACTGACTTTGTTGGCATTGACAACTTGGCAGGTGCGATCATAGAAGCTAACCAACATTTCCTTGCAGCAGTCAAACCTATCTGTTTCTGCATGTCTGTACAATTTGTCTTTTAAGTTAGGTGGGCATTGTGCAGCAGTGTTACTCAGATACTCAATCATTTTGGATCAGGAGTTTGTCTTGTCTTGTATAAGTACCTAGCCACTTTATCATACAACTAGCATAACTTTAGTATTTTTTTATATGTCTTCTATCTACGCACGGTGTGTATAAATTGTCGCTATTATACAATTAAATTGAATAGAATATAGAATACCTCTATTTATTTAATTTTTTTGCTGCTCAAATATTAAATAAACTAAAACAGATATAATAATAGAAATGCACAAAAAGGCAAAGGCCGAAGCCACAGCTTATTATGCCTGCCCTTCTCTCAGCACAACAAAGCTTTTTTTTTTTAGTTATTCTGTCTTCAAGTTTTCTTCCTGTCTTCTGTGTGATGTAAAGACACTGTACCTTCTCTTCAGATACAATAGGTCACAATGACTGTCATACACAGGGAAGAACTCTTTTATAGCCCAAATTAATGGTTTGTGTGCTTGCGGGATTCCATAAATCACAATGTGATGCAGCTGAAGATGAAGATGAGCACAGCAGCACAGGTTTTATCATTGACTTGAGCATCATAAGACAAAACCTTGTCGTGTTTGTGTGACATTCCTCGTCAGCATTGTTGCTTGAAATAAAGCAAGTGGACAACTTACAAGTACATATTTAACATAAAAACATAATGTGATATTACCTGTCTGCAACCACACGGTTTATGTCACTTTTGTTGTTTGCTCTGAGGTTTTCCTCGAGACAAAATATCCAACTGCTTTTTTTCCTCCTGTTTCTGTGCCTGTACCATGCTGTGCTTGATGTTATGCAAAACATGACTGTGTCATGAACAAAGAAGTCATGTTCAGTGAAATAGTTACCCCTCAGGCAAATTAAAGCCAGCCTGAGAGCTTTTACCTGTGCTCTTGATTAATCGTGAATGTGCATGAAGAAAAACAAATTCCTCACAGATCACTTAGGTCGCTCTCTGTCTGTCTTGTTTTTTTTCCACTGTCACTTTCTCACCCACCGTCCATTTCATCCCTCTTTCTTCTCCTCATTTTGTTTCACAGACAGGGTTTCCCTCTCTTGTCTTTTTTTCTCGCTTAATTCTTTTCCTTCTCTGAGACTGAGTCTGTGTGTCATTGTGTTGGGGTTTAAAGAGTGCTTAACTGAGCCGGTGTCGTGACAGCAGTATGTTGCCCGACCTGTCTGAGCATGGCCCTCATCTCCGTGGGCCGCCTCGGGGCAATAGGGAGGATCATAAAGGCCGACCTCATGAGAAAGTCACAGCATCAGTGAAAGGCTCCAGTACTGTTGTCTTCACCCTTTTTTGTCAGCGTTTGTGTATGCCAAAGGATTTCTTTACCTGTCTGTAAATGAACTCAACGATCTTTTGGTATGCGTCTCTTGCACCACAGTTTTTAAAAGTTTGTGAGGAGGCTGTTTAAAGCGGTTCAATCTTGAGAAGATGGAGTAAAATTAAATATAGCACACTTGGAGTCTTGAGCTTTTCTAAGAGTTGTAGTGAAGGGGCTTTCTTTTGAAATATTATGTATTGATATAAACCTAGCACTGACGTTATCACCTCCTTTTAGCTCTGTTATGGCCTGTTATGGTCACCAACTCTTGAAGGAAATATCTGACTTCTAAGCTCCTAAATGCTCCACTATATTGACCAGCTAATCACTAACTTTTATGTCTGCCATGTGGTGCTATGTAGGCAGGTAGTGTATCAGCTATAGGGCTGCATACCGAATTCAATACTTTTTAGGCACCGACCGAAATTAATTTTTTTCAGTTTTGTGTCTTTTGGAAGATTATCATTTTATTTTTAAACTTGTACCTCAGCAGTAATGGCAGAATAAGTAACCGATATGAAACTTATTTCCAGATTCTATTGTCCATAGTATCAAGTATCGAAAAATGCCTCTTCATTCAATACCAAATTTCAGTACCTAAAGGAGTAAATCTCATCCGCGTCAGTGAGCACCATGTTTCTTCCAAGATCTAATAATGCTGGTGATTGGCTGTCTAATGTTACACATCGTAGAGCCATGCAGGAAAAACTCTACGCTACGCACTGAGACGGGCTCACGTAGTAGGAGTTGAAAAATAAATGAAAAGATTTGTGCAGTAATGTGTATTGTTGTAAGTTTTTTTTCTTTTTCTTTTTTTATTAAAATTGGTATCGAAAAAAAGTAATGTTTAGGAATGTAATGTTCACATTACACATAGTCATTTGATCCGATGTTAATAGAAAGATATCAATTAGTGCAGCTTTAAAACCGGAGCAGTAGATGCTTCTCTTGCATAACTCCAATCACTGGTGGAATCACCTGCTTTTAATGAATGAGTTTTTTGTTTAGTGCAGCAAGCAAACAATAGAGCTCTATAGCAGTGGCATTTAACTACACTGGTACTAAATCTGCTTGATGAGTTTGGAGATGTAAGACCAGGGTCATGGTTGAAAGAGGTCAACTTAGAGGTCCAGTATTTGTTCTGTTTGGTCTGTGTTGTTTCTGCGTTGAACAGACATCACCTGGATTGGAAAAAATGTCATACGATGGTGGAACATGTATTAGTTACAGGGCTGCAACTATTATTTCCATTATCGAGCAATGTGTTGATCGGTTTAGTTTGATTACTTTATTAGTCATATAGTCTATGAAACCTCAGAAAACAGTAATAAAATACCCAGCAAAAGTTCCCAGAGTCCATTGTGACGTCTTAAAGATGCCTGTTTGGTCCAAAACTCAAAGATGTTCAATTTCCTATAGTAAAAAAAACCAGTGAAACACATTTTGAAAGCCAAAGACTGCTCATCAAAACATTCTGAAGGCCTAATTTGTGTCTGTCTTTTGGAAGTTTATCCTTTTACTGTTCTTCCAAACGGTGCATATTTTGTTCTGGAATTAAACTGTTCATGTACCTCAGCAGTAATGACAGAATAAGTGACTGATATGAAACTTATTTCCAGATTCTTTTGTTGTTAAATCACCAATGGGTTTCCTGTTAGACGGAGCTTAGACAGGGGAAGTTACAGAGTAACTTCATGGCGTACAGATCAAGAGTCCGTCACAACTAATGATTCCTAAAGATCAATACTCAGATATGGTTTAAATTGGTTTTCAAGTTGTTGTTTTTTTTTGTTTTTTTTTTTACATCCTGGGATTGTACTGGGACCTCACTTTGTTTGAGTTTATGCCTCTGATGTCATGGTTTTAACCAGACTGACCCTCTTCTACATGTTTTCCTGTCATATCAGCCTTCCATTCTGAAATTGTGGTTCATTCTCAGGTCTTTTTTAGATCATTGTTGCCATCCGATGAAATGGTTTTGGTTTGCCTAATAATTTGACTTCCAGAACAACACATACGGCTGCTTTGCATATGAGCAGGTGTCTGCTGACATTGAGTCTCAGCTCGTAGAATCCCACACTGATTGGTGATGGGTTAGGGAAGGAAGATTGAGCTAATTTAGGCTTTTTTGTCTTTATTTTGTGGACACTGGGTTAGAGGCAAAAGGACAGTTCCAGTTTCTAATGAAGGAACTTGGGTTGGTCTCTCTTTTTGATGGTATCATTGATTTGGTATTGAAGAAATACAACAAACTATTGCTTTAAGCTGTTCATCAATACATAAAAACTGGATAAACCAACAAACTTACTCAATTTTTCTGCATATTACCTCACATCCTTCCAGACACGAACCTGACTTTTAAATAAGTCCTATAATCCTCAGAACCACGAAAACACCTTTTAGTAAAACAAAAAAAATGATGGCTTTTGTGCACATTAAGTTATTTTTTCCGCAGCTTTTTCTGCGGTTTTATACAGCTGTGATGGATCTGCATGATGTTGGCAAAAAATGTCATTACTGGCTGATGAACAAGCATTTATTATATCCGCATTATACATATACAGACCCATAAAGCAGACCATGATAGTTTGATCCTCCTGCAAAGTGTCACACCAGCACATCAAGCAGATGTTTATCATTTGACTCATGCTGTTCTCTGTTAGAAACAGTCTGCTGATGTCATCTGTACCCATCCTGCTCGGCTGTGTATGTGTACAAGACAACTCACGCAGCCCGCGGACGGTCCATTCTGCTGTTCCCTAATGCCTGTGGTCGGCAAACTCATCTACTGAAAGCTGCAAAATCTCTTTTAATGACTAGCACTGTTAACCCTTCACTTGTCTGGACAAACATTAGAAATTGCTCCGGTGAATAAAAACAAAAGGTGAAATCATTTTGTGGTGAGACGAGAAATCTTTCAGTGTCTCTAAACATTTAGTTACATACAGGAAGTGGATGTTCGTCCACATCGTCCCAAGAAAGTGCCACATTGTCTTTATTCCAGTTTCTTTAGGCAGTTTGAACTCCTTAGAATGTAAAGTAATGCGATTGTACATATATCCTTATGCACAGTGATTATTAGTAAGTATCTTGTGACATTTGAAATCAAAATACCAGTAGAGGAACTTTAACACCCCACCGCCCTCTTACTGCATTTGAGAAGGACCTTTTCTGTCTTTTGGGACAATATAGAACAAAGAGTGACAAGAAATAGAATGACGCAAGAGAGAGGTTATTGTTTGGACAACCCTGACTATAAGGAAGTTGCAGTTCAGTTCCAAAGAGTTCTGTCCCAAAATTATTTGTGTTTACACTATAATTAATGGCAAAGAAGAGCTTTTGAGACTGAGTTAGAGAGTGGTGTTGGTTCATGTTTCAGCTCATTGTGATTTAAAGGGCTGGAGCTAAGATGCTCCATTAAAAAAAAAAAAAAAAAAAAAATCAAGACATCGAACAAAGTTTGCTGAGAAATTTCTGTCCACTATCGGCCAACACAAGTATTTTGGAACGTGGGATTACTGTTAACCATGAAAACACCTATACACTCATACATAAATATTATATAGTATAAACCGTGTTAACACCAAGCCGTTCAGTTTGTTACACATTAGAATCATTATTTTTTCACATTTCCATTAGCAAAAGTTGTGGATAGTATTTGATACTATTTTTGGTACCACCTCAGTTGAGGTTCTAAGCAAGCAAGCTGAGCCGATACTAGAAGGTTAAGTTAACACACTGCACTGATTGGTCATTGAGAACTGTCACTAGCATCACACAAGACATCCAGCACAAACCCGTCATTTTTAAATAACCAAGCTACCGATAATAGCGATCCCAATTTTTTTTTTTATTCACCCGACCCAGATTTTTTTAAATGGCAGCCTGCAAAACTATGGCGTACAGTACACTATACAATTGACGAAGTGAGTACATTTCTCTGTTTGGTTACCGGTGAAAGGATGCACCGAGTGTTGCGTTGAAGATGATGTCATGGCAGTTTCGTGCGGCGGCGCTATGGTGATTAGCTGAGAATACCCCCTACATTGAGGGGATACTATCCGCGGTGGAAAATGAAAAGAGAGTTTGGTTTTTGCACTTAAGTATAATAGAAGTAGCAAATGAACACATGTTTAACATTGAAGTATAACACATCTTTTTAGTTTACCAGACTTTCCCAGAAGAGTTAAAGTGGATTTTGGCCATCCAGCAATTAACTCTTACTCTTTACTCTTCGCTGTCCTGTGAAGCCAATGCAAGCCTCCATATCTCTTCTTCCATCAGCGGCCATAAAACATTCACCACAGTTTCAAAGGTTTCGTTTTTGCTCCGATGACCCTGTCATGATTTCTGCTCTGTTGATTCACAGCGTGCAGACCGGGGGGCCCCTGACACTATCAGTTCTGTTTTTTTTTTTTTTTTTTTTTTATGGAGATCCAAAGGCGAATGGCCACCATTTTTCTGCATTCCTCAGAGCCATAAAGGCAAACTGGAGTGCAGACGCAGCCATTTGTTTTGTAATTAGCAAGGGAAAATGTCTGATCAAGATGGCAGACCAGTCTTTTAGGTCAGAGAAAGAGGAGAGGGGTCAAAGGGTTGTTTTCTGTATTAGGATAATTGCTTCATTATGAGGCTGAAATGGGTAGATGTGGTTTAACCATCTGTTGAGGAGTTTATAGACATCTGATTTTATTAACAGATTTAGTTCCACCAGCCAATTAATTTGTTGAATGTGGGAAGAGACAGGTTGGTTCTTTGACAGGTGGGGAAGTGGCAAGTGTGGGAAATTACAGAGATGCCGGTTGACCCTTGTGATTACATTTGGGTTAGTTATGGCATCAGTGAACGTCATGTCTGCTTTTTTTATTCAGGCTGTTGTGTAGTAACAATGTGCAGAAAATCATATCAGCTGCACTCAACAATAATATAACCGTCAGCAAAAGCAGACAAGATATTCAGTGTGGTGGATTACTGTCCCACGCAAGAGTCTCTGCGAGTTGTTTTTCAGACTATTGGGGCACTGAATGGAAACTAGTGTCTGTAAGCCAAACAAAAACAATATACGATATGACTGCTGAAATAGATTCTCTGTGCAGTAAATGGGGCTAAAACATGAAGGTTCTGATGGATGTCATATTGGCTGGACGTGTGGAAACTCCCACTCCATCCCATAAACCTGAACCGAAGGTAAGATAAGACACTGTTTATCAGGCAGAAGGATTCATAGCAGAGCAGTTGTACATGTTCTCCAATTATTAACTAAGTCATGGCCTGAAGATATCCTACATGTTTACCACATAAAATGATACAAAGACGTTTTGAATTGTAGTTCATCAACTAGTTTACTTTAAGGTTGCCGAGCCTCTTGTGTAATGTTTCGGGGACTGTTAACATTACTAACAAGGCTCTTTTTAAAATTACTTAAAAGACAAACACCCAAATACACACCCACACCTTTTTATTGAAAATGGCAGGGTTTGCCTATAGCTGTGCTATAAAGCTAGTGTCTTTTTATAAATGCATCAAATACAAAATGTGGTGCTGTTAGACCATCATTTTTAGGAGATTTTTTGTGGATTTCTTTAATTTTGGGAGGAGCTGCTACTTCATCTCATAGCCAAACATAAATTGAGCTAAGCCAGGCTAACCAGTTAGCACATCTTTGAACTGCATACAGACATAAATAAGGGTGTCCATAAGTTTGTTTGAGGTTTAAACTTCAAAACAACTTAAAAATCTAAACTTTTGGTGCAATACAGCACCCGACTCGCTGATAAGGAAACTGCGGCAGCATCCTCTGTTGGTAACATCGACCTTTCTCTGCACAATGTCGTTTTTCCATGAACCGCACAGAAAATATAAATATACATTATCTAAATATAATAGGCTAAATAGGGAAACGTCAATAGCGAGAAAAGACACCAAGCATTTCAGAGAGCGGAGGTTGACAGCGAGAGGGATCAACAGCAGGCCAGCAGGGGAAGTGACCAAGGGCACCCAAGGGTTACAGCTGCCAGCAGCACAGGGCCTGTTTGTGTCCTGTCCTGAAAGGCACACAGGAGCTCTCAGTGGGAAAGAAACAGAGAGCCTGTTTTTATTTTCTTTTTTTTTCATCAGTAAATACCCAACACTTTAATTTCACCGAGGGCTCAGATTGCTGATGACAAGGCGGTGTGAGTTCAACAGTGACGAAAGATTTATCAGCTCTACGCACACAGATGAATAAACACACAGACACACGTATTTACACAGACACTTAAGCATACACATATACAACTAATGTAAAAACATACAGGGCTTGACATTAACTTTCTGAGGCACTTGTCCTTTGGACAAGTACATTTACGTTTCACTATCTATGCACAAAAGTCACTTGTCCGGGTAAAGATTTATCATTTTATTTATTTATTTTAATTATTTCTTTGTGTGTGTTTTGCTAATGCAGAATTCGATCAAACCGTTGAAGGCATCCAAACACTATGAATATTAATAAAATTAATTTGAAACCGTAGAAACAAATGTGTCCTGTATTGGTAAAATAGACGTAATGAGTGGCACATAACATGAAGTAACATGGCATTTTATTTTGTTTGAGTTTTAACTTGTCCAGTTGGGCAAGTAAATTTCTCTTCCACTTGCCCTACAAAAAAATCCATTCCTGGACAAGCCTTAATGTCGAGCCCTGCACAGAGACACATGCATATGCAATACCCCCAAAAAAAGCACTGGATGTTTTTGCTGTTTCTACTGAATACCATTTGAAAAATATTTTTTGCTTGGTTTTCAAACTATAACTGTATACTATAACCATAACTATATACTGACAACTGATATTATGGTTACCCGTTTACAGTAATACAGACTGAACTGAATATGCATTAATAATTAAAACTCTGAAAAGCCTACAATTATTTAGTCGACAATAAAAGCAGAAAAGAAAATTTCAAGACCACATTAAAACACATCATGTGACATCCTACAGACAAATATACACTTACTGTGTGTGTCCGTGTGTGTGTGTGTGTCCGTTGACAGCGCTGACAGTGCTGGCACTTGAAGCAGTGCTGCAGAATAACAGTGTTGAAACAGGCCTTCTCTGCTGCTTTGTGCCTCCTGTTCAGCGTCTGAACACGACCTCGAACACATCAGCACCTCGTTAGGTCATTTGTCCCAAATCGTTTGATTCAGTCCACAGTGTACACTCTGGGTTACGGTTCTGTATGGGTTGCAGTTCACACAGTTCACCTCCCATTGATAGTTCCAGAAACTCAATGTGGTTCTTAATAGCACAAAATGTACAGAAAGGTATTCAGGTTAGTTAGTATAAGCTGCATAGATTTGATGATCTGCCTCCTTTTTTCTCCCATTTGATCAGTGGTGGAATGTAACTAAGTGCATTTACTCAAGTACGCTACCTTAAGTACAAATTGGATGTACTTGTACTTTACTGAAGTCTTTTCTTTTCATGCCACTTTTTTCTTCTACTCTACTACATTTCAGAGAGAAATATTGTACTTTTTACTCCACTACATTAATCTGACAGTTCTAGTTACTACTTTACAAATTAAGATTTATGCACACAAGACATGTAGTTTATAAAATATGATGTTTTCATTATAAAATAAACTACCCATCAATAGGCCTACAAGTACAGCTGAAATGATTAGCGAATTAAATACGGAGTTAAAGGACAATTCCGGAGCAAAACAAACCTAGGGGTTAATAACAGATGTGTACCCACTCTGTCGTTCTCTGGGACATGATTTATATATATATATTTCATGTAGTTTGCCCCACTGGACAAACTACAAATACATTTGATTAGCATGAAGTCATTAGCAGCAGCAAAATGTTCATAGAATGTGGTTCTTTGAATTCTGCAAGTTTGTGTGCAGCTTCCTGATCCACAGTTAATTTGAATCCATTCTGATTTCCCCATCAGATTAGCTGCCCTCATTCATGCTTCAGTTTCATAATTAACTCACTTTTCTCTCTCTCTTTGTTCTCTCATTTCCTTCTTCTACTCTTTTTTTATTGCTGTCCCTCCTCCCCTCCTTCATTCTTTCTTCAGCGCTGTGTATCTGTTGTCACTCTGAGGATCAGATTTGTCTGGCAGGTCTATTTTTACCTGACCGTGTTTAAGATTTGCTATGTCTTTCTCATGCCTTCAGCCTTTATTTTGGTTGTGTGTGTGTGTGTGTGTGTGTGTGTGTGTGTGTGTGTGTGTGTGTGTGTGTGTGTGTGTGTGTGTGTGTGTGTGTGTGTGTGTGTGTGTGTGTGTGTGTGTGTGTGTGTGTGTGTGTGTGTGTGTGTGTGTGTGTGTGTGTGTGTGTGTGTGTGTGTGTGTGTGTGTGTGTGTGTGTGTGTGTGTGTGGTCTCTGCAGCACAGATTCTGAACGTAACGGCCTGTGCACCTCTAAAGGAGTGACTCTCCGCTTCATGAAGTCTGAATGACACACACACCAGTTAATCAGGATTTAGATCAGATAATGGCTTTTTTTTTGATATATTGTCAGTTCTGTTTAGTGCGTGGAAATACCAGTGAAAAGGGCACGTAAATACAGATTTGTTTTTAAGTCTAGCCCGAAGTTGCAATAGCACATTTTACAAGAGGTTTTAGTCAGCCACTATTAATCAATTTTAAATCTTTGAGTTGGTTAAAAAACAAAAGTCTTCTCTTTTTTTGCTGTTGAATACGACCAAAAGAGTGGTGCATCTGTCTTTATAAACAATCTAGGTTATTAATCACATAATTTTCTTTCTTTACTCTAATTGACTGACAACCAGGCAGGATGACAGAATTAGAAATGAGGAAATTGGAGAGAGATACTCACCTGCAGCAACCAAATGACAATCAGGTCAAATTTCCTAAGCTCGCAGTTTTAAAATGAAACACATCTCCTGTGGCTTAAATCTGTTTCTGCATTATGATTCTTCAAAGGTTCCGTTCTCTCCCTTTTCCCTTTTCTTTACTTGACATGTATTGCATTGCAGCTTTACACGTCTTGTGTCTTGATTGCATCTTTATCTCTTTATTCCAAATGAAATGCAAATGTACACACACCACTTCCTGTGTCAAGCAACAAGCAACAGTTGGACTATGCAATCTTAAATTAGTAAAGGGAAAAGCCTTTAACTGTTTAGGTAGTCATTTTTTTGCGACTCCAAAACTTACCTAAAGATCAGCTGATGAATGCCGTTTAAAAAAAAAAAAAAAAAAAAAAAGAGCATTAACATCAATAGCTCTTCATTGTTTGCTTTTATGACTCAACTATTTGTAGATCGTAATTCCAACCTAACGCAATAACAGTTCACTGATTAATACATCTCCAAACATGCAGCAGGTGCTTACTAGTGGAACATATTGCAGCCCTTAAGCTGTCGATTTTGTCAGGACAGTTAGCTCCACTAGGAAACAGGAATGTGAGCTATGATGGAGGGCAGGATGGTGAAGGGATGGAGGAGTAAATCTTTTTATATATATATATACCTCATCTACACGGACGCAGCAGTTCCCATTTTTGCAAACCATACATAATTACAAAGAAAAATATTACTGAAAATGTGCTTCAGGTGTTTGGATAGATTAGGAGGCACTTTACAGTACAGTCCTCAAAAAGTCGCAGCATTCTTTGTGGCTTGTTGTGTTTTACACATTTCCATGAATCATGGATGTGTTGATGACATAAATGAGGAAATATTAGAGGACTTAAGGAGACGTGATGTTGAACTACGGTGAGATTGGACACTCCGGCGGATTCTGGTCCGGGAGTGGCAATGCGCGATGCGCTCCTGGTGGAGCGGGTGGACGGAGATGGAGTGGGGGGAGGAGGAAGGGGCACAACAGGAGCAGGTGGTGCGTTTGGAGGCCCACGCTCCATGGCTGCAGCAATCCTCTCCAGACTTGAGGAGATGCGCCTGAGAGGCCGCGGCAACATCACCACCCGGACAAGACGGGCATTTATTACTTTGCTGCATCTCGGACAGCTCCCGTTGGCGTGCGCCAGGCAAATCCGCCGTCATAATAGCAATCCGCCATGGGACAAGAGCGCCTGCTCTTAAAGGGAATGTGAGATGACGCTCTGATTGGTTTATTGCACGTTACGCCCAAACCACACCTAACTACTTCAGGCCAACCCATTTTAGATTTGCGTCGGGCGCAAGAGTCATTTATCCTGCCGGTATAATAGCAACAGAGCCCAAGATTCGCCCACAAAGCTACTTGAGTTTCACGTTTGATACTTGGGTTTCAGATCGTTAAAATAGGGACCTGTGTGTGTGTGTGTGTGTGTGTGTGTGTGTGTGTGTGTGTGTCTATTTATCTTTCTTAACTGTGGATTGGGTGGAACTGAGCCATGTCTCAGCCACCTTATCACTATCTGCAGCCCATTAATCTCACAAAATAATTACAGCCATTAAACAAATACTCCAACCAAATACTTCACCTAAAGGGAGCTGCTGCTGCTGCTGTGGATGTGTCCAGTGTTTGGCAGTGATGGTGCAGCATTTTATATAGTGATTGTTCTGTATTGAAAAGAGTGTCATGTTTTCGAGCTTTATTCTCTTAACTTGCCGTTTGGCACCAATCAACATTTAAAAAATACATACAGGGAGAGGAAAAATTCGGACTTGGATACAGACATTGACATAGAATAGACTAGGATTTATGAGTTTGAACAGCCACAATCCAGAACACACCTCAGTGTTCATGAACTAGTTGGCTCGGGTGTTCTGTTTACATGGCAATGAGCTCACCTCTGACCACTGACTGAAACCCGGTTCATTCTCTGGTGTAAAGCAAAATGCATGGAAAAGAATTTGGGACATCACTTACAGTTTGTAGAGAATAACTAGTTATACACCCAGTCCCAAGGAATTTGCAATAAACATTGTAGTAAATTACAATTTCATTACACATGTTGAACTCTTCCTTAAACCTTCTCTCTTCTTTGTTTCTTTTCAGATTCGATTAGAGTTGGACAAATATCTCCCCCAGGTCAACAGTCCTCTCTTGAGTAACTTGATTGACACTGTTGACAAGAAATACAGACGAGATAGCGCCTCTGTGGTTGACGAGTTCTTCTCAGAGGACAAAACTGCTGCCCCTTACAGCCTCAACATCAACGTCATCCTTCCCAGCACCACACACCTCCGCACAGGCCTCTACCGGGCCAACCCCAGGACTCTCACGGCGCAGCAGATCAAGATAGAGCCCGGGCTGGAGGTGCCCTGCTCCGTCCCCACCCAGGCCCTGCCGGACTTCACCTCTGTCTTCAGCGTGCCGCCTGTAGTCAACAACGTTTTCATCAAACCAGAGATGAGCTCTGGAGGAGTGGTAACTGGGGCCGCAGGGTCCCAGCACCAGCAGCAGCACCAGCAGCCAAATTTGGATACAGAGCTTCACATTGGACCTCCGGCCCCCCAGTCGCAGGTCTATGCCCACGTGCCCATCACCAGCTGTGCTGACCTCACCATGACTCTGTCCCATGCCAGCCCGTCGGCACATGCATCCACGAGTGGCAGAACCATGCTGAATCTCGGCAACGGCAACTACATGATGGCTGAGCACCAACTACCCCAGCACCATGGTTACTACCAAGCCTCTCCGACCAACTCATCCCAGCACACAGCGCCCCACAGCCTGCCACCCTCACCCCCAAACTCTCAGCCAGGGAGCCCAGACGGTCAGGCAGAACTGCTCAGCTTATCACCCCAACTTCAGCCTCCATACCTGCAGAGTATGGGAGGGATAAAAGTGACGGGGTTGTCCCCGCATGCCATGCTGATGACACACGGCCAGGGTGTCCTGACAGGTCCCAAATACAACAGGCGGAACAACCCAGAGCTGGAGAAGAGGAGGATCCACTTCTGTGACTACCCAGGTCTGTGTTTTATTTGCATGTAACTTTACATCACAGTAAAACATGTTTGTCTTAATTTAAGAATAATGTTTCAATGAGTGAGATTAAAATTCTCCCCTGGGGGCAAGACACATCTTTGGTTTTAACAGTTCTACTTTTTTTAAAGGATTTTAGACTTCTAACAATGTCTTCAAACTAAACAGATTATTCTACCAGTTGCAAGACCGCGTCACTGAAATTAAAGCTTCATTGGCAGCATCTTTTCATTTACATGCTTACAGGCCAGTATCAAATGCCTTCTCTACACATTATCAGCAGCAGAATCCATTTGTGCGAGTAAAAGGTAAAAATGCCAAACCTCGTAATTTGAAAGCAACCGAAGATGGATGAAAAGGGCATTTCATGCACACAAACCCTTCTTGATTGTCAGGTTCTTACCTTGTAGCTTTCCTGCTACATGGCACAGGTTGGTGACGCCACACTTTGTGCACCTTGCAGTGAGCACGGCATGTACCGCTGATCACATGTAGAGCGACTCGGGCAACATACAAAACAGTTTGCACTCAAATATCTGCCCATACGCACAAAGAGAAAATATTTAAGCGCTACTACTGTATACTTTTATTTTTAACACAATACGCATAATCAGAAGCTGGAGCCCTGTAAGATTTCCTGGGCTTTCTTAACAGTTTGCTACACAAGTAACACATGAAAACAAGTTTCAACATAACCACTCCAACAAGTTGGTTCAAATTGCTCTCTACCAATGTCACTGTTATGTAAATAAACTTCACTCCCAAAGCAAAAAGCACAAATGTGAATCTGTCAGTAATACAATGCCTCTCTCTTACATGTTGCAAACAGAAACCAGGTTGCTAGCATTCTTGATAACACACTGCAAAAACATTGATCTCAATAAGTCATTTAGTCTATTATTCAGCCTTCAAGATTTTGATTAATTGGGAGTGTTTTGCTGTTCCTGTGTTGTCTCACTGGGTCATGGATGAAAAACAACTCAAGAAATGGCACATTTTCATCCTTGGATAACAGCTTTATGGCCAAGGTAAACTTTGCGTGAGCACATTTCTGCTGTCAGCCTGGCTCATGATCTCTCTCTGTGATTTCTTTTCAGGCTGCTCCAAAGTTTACACAAAGAGCTCTCACCTGAAGGCACACCAAAGGACGCACACAGGTGAGAAAACTATTCTCTGGGGGGTTAACTTGAATTAGACGGACAGGAGCTACATTTGAGCGTTTCTTTGCCATGAAATATAATTGCACTTTACTGCCCGCTATCAGTTTTCTGATGGCTAAATCCATAGACTGTATCAAATATGGACATAGTTTCCGTGAAGGTACCCATAGGTTTGTTCTGAAAAGCCAAAATGAAGCTCAAAGTGGGCGGCTCCCAGTGGCTCCAGCTGTCGCCATCTTGGCAGTGTCTGATGTTGCCTAAGGACACTAATTTAGCGTGAATGGATCTGTGGCGGGCCTTCAGTCTCCTGTGATGGCAAACATCTGTCACTCAAAGGGGCACCCCCTTAATTATGCATAATTTTAAGCCTGGATATAATTTAAATGGGTGGGTTATAAAAAAAAAAAAAAAAAACTGTACAGTTATCTCAAGGAGAAAGTTAACTATAGAGACCAAAACTGTTTGTACCACGCTGTTAACATGTTGATTTCTGCTTTAAAGTTGGGCAGTTTAATTTAGGAGTCCATGGGGATTGACTCGCTTTTAAAGCCAGTCTAAAGTGGTCATTTAAGGAACTGCATTTTTCGCCACTTCTGTGTTGCCTTCATTTGTCAGCACCAGAAGTTGCCGCTTGGGAAAATCTGAATGGTCCAACTACTACTTTATATGCATACAGTTTAGTCACAGACAATTTAGTTAAATCGCCATTTTTATCAAAATTGGTATGATTGGATGGGTTATGGGGCAGCTAGTGGCCAAGTTACTGATGAATAAGCTTCTAATGGTGAAGCAGAAATTCTTCCTGAATTAACACAATAATCCATTCAACACAGTAGAGAATTATTATTATTATGGCTGATTTAGGTCTTATTCACCTACCCCTTCTTGCAAAAGATGACTAGATTTTCTGACCACAGATTCAGTCACTGACTGCCTGTCTGATTGAAAATAGTACAAAATACAACTTTATATTCTTTAATGTAAAAAAAAAAAAATGGCTTTCTCTTTTTGGCTTATAAAATTCACATCTGTGTGCTGCCCTGTGAAATCACATTTATTCACTGTCTGTCTAGATATCCTAACTAATCCTCGGATTCAAACCAGCAACAGTCACAGTCTTACCACTGTAACCGTTAAGCTCAGCGCTTAGGAGGCTTCAGCTTATTTATTTGTATGTTGCATATTTTGTCCCATCGCCAGTTTCAATACACCCAGTAACTTTAATAGAGATGAAGAACATAATGAAGAGGAAAAGCAACGTAGAAGCAACACTAGTTTGCTCAGGAGTCTTTGTTTTTTCTCCGTCATGTTTATACATGCTCATACCTGTCCTCCGAGCTTCCCCAGAAAGAGAGAACAAAGAAGCGAGGGAGGAGGCTAAGGATGAAGGGAAGAGGGAAAAAAAAAGAGGGAAGACGTGTTCTTAAAACGAAGGCCAAACCAGTTACTCCTGCTTTTCAGTCCCTTTTCTAAGGATGGAGGAGGAGGAGGAAGGTGGGGGGTTTGCAGAATGGGGGAAGGCTAGTTTCGATGTGTTTCCCTTCTGTAAGATGAAACCTGTAGATTCCCAGGTACCTCAGACCTGGATTTTGGAGATTTACTCATGCGATAAAAGCCGCAAGCTCCAGTGTGACAACAGTGAAAGACCGATCACATGAATGAATGTGCAAATAGAAACAGATCTCTCTATGGTCATAAATAGATAAGATCAAACTTAATGGATCCCAGTAGGGAAGGTGGGCTGTTGCAAAAGGATACAGCAGCACAAAAGACAAAGACTGTAAAATATGCAGTGAGAATAGTTAACAAAACGATAAAGTAAAGCAGTAAGAGAGTAGAAAAAGAGAAGTATGCTGTTGACAATTTCAATGCAAATGTAAACTGTAAAGGAAATGTCATGTATGGATCATACTGGACATTTGCATTCTTAAGTTTACCAGCATACCAAGTGGCTGCTACACTGTTACCATGGTCATCTAAGTTTAAATAATAATCTTTTGTTAAAATGAAAACTTTCAGTATTTTATACAGTACAGTCTCCAGTAGCCAGTATAACATGGTCAGATTAACGCTCTCACTGTCACTGTATCACTTTGATATTTTATAATATTGCTTTGAAATACCATGTTGTCAATAGCTGAATCATCTGTGGTTGCCTATCAATGCACAGCTGCAAAACAATGATTCTATTTTTTTGTGGTTCTTTTTGCTGGACTTTAACACAATGTGGCAATGAATGTCGGCAAGTGAATCTTCCTGACTGACTGACCAACACATCGTTAAGATGAGCATGTGCAACAATTTCAAGGCGATCCAATTGGCTCCCAACTTTTTTGGATTTTGGTCCCTCAAAACAAAGCAATGCCTTACTGTGACCACTTGTCCCAGGTTAATGGTCTGCAGGTTGTGTTCAGGTCGAGAGGTTACTCCTTCTCAGATTGCTTTATTTGAATCATTTTACAGGCCTGATAAGGTCAAGTTCAGTTTCAGTTATTCACACGAAAAAAGCAACAATTAAAGCAACAATTAGTTCTTTCTTCCTTTCCCATCCTGTGACCCATCTCCCAACCCCCTTCAGTGGGTCGTGACCCTTAGTTCTGGACCTACTGCAATAAGACGCACTTAAAATCACCTCAGTGTTGATAACTTAGCAACTGTATTTCTAGAATTGGCAGCTTTTACGACTACAATAAACAGCCAAGTAACGTCCCCTTGAATAAAGTAGTTTACACTCAGCAGTCCCTTCTGCCATGTAACAGACTGCCGCGTATCAAGGAAAAATAAATGCCCTGGTTTACTCATTCTGGTCACTTGGTGAATATCACAATCAGGCTTTACTTGTAAGGCAAAACCAGACTGGCATAGATATTCAGTCACATACTGTCTCTTCTCTCATTACTGTCTCTACAAATCCAGCATAAATATAGTGATATGTATGAATATTATCTGCCATCACTGTAAATTGCAAAAACCCTAAATGTGTTCATCTTTTATCTGTCAAACACTATTGTTAAGGGTAGGGTTATTCTGCATTCTGCATCTTCTTAACTGTGGAGTGCCTCAAGGCTCTTGCCTAGGTCCTCTTTATTTTTAATATGTGCTTCCTTCAGGACAAATTACCTTAACTGTGTAATGCCTCAAGGCTCTGTCATAGGTCCTCTTTATATATGTATGTATGTATGTATGTATGTACAGTGTTTCCTCTAGGATTTTTTTTAGCAGTGGGGGCAGATCTGTTGGACCCCCCCCCCCAAATGTTTTACGTATTAAACAGAACTGACACTTCGCTGCAACACAAACAAATATATTTATTCACCTCTATTCACACACATCGAGGCATATTTTGATTTCGTTTTGATTGAACTGTATTTTTGAGGAACTGTAGGTCTACAAAATGAATTTTACAAGAAATTCTTCATAGAGAAAC